>NW_017295588.1:49916-52786 GCF_001594075.2 Trachymyrmex cornetzi
AACGTTGGCATTCCAAGAATGGATTTGAACACGGAGAAAACCCGCGAAACACAAGATTGTCATATCGATCTTATATATTAGCTGCATGCATATATCGCTTCGTCACTGGTCCATGGGTAGTGGACAAAGACTCCTTGCAGGTCTCATGATTTCTCCGGAGGTTGTCATAATGGAGACAGTTCGTGTTACTCCATCATTGCCTGGATACAATCTTGTGATCCGGCCTAGAACCAGTAATGCACGTCTGGCTCCCGGGCAACACGAGAATCATCCCCACCACTCTCGCTGTCTCGCTCCGTCTCGCGTAGCCGCTGCGTGAGAGCGAGCGAGACAGCGAGAGTGGTGGGGATGATTCTCATATTGCCCGGGAGCCAGATGTGCATCACTGCCTAGAACCCATTGTGTACAGGGTAGACATTTATCCTTAATTAAGACCACGGCATCAATGTTGAGTTGTGGGTCATCTTTAGTCCATTTGTGACGTTCTTGAAGCTCATTCAGGTATTCCAGGTACCAACGTACCCAGAAATCCTGTCTTAACTTTGTTATGTGTTGCCAAGTAATTAAACGGTTAGCTGGAACACATGTCAGATCACCCTCAGGGAGGGTCATTAATGGTTTTCTAATCATACAATGTGCCGGAATTAACATATCGTTAGGATCTGAAGAAAGGACGGTAATCGGTCTGGAATTTAATATCCCCTCGACTTCGGCAACAAACGTGCTTAGTTCTTCGTACGTAAATAGAGAGTCTCCTATCACGCGCCGGAAATGATGTTTGAAAAGTTTGACAGTAGATTCTCATAGTCCACTATAATGTGGGGCTACTGGCGGAATAAAGTGCCACGTTATACGGTGTTTGCTCGCAAATCTATTTATGCGATTCTTGTAATCTTCAGAATTTAGAAGGAGATATAACTCCTTTAACTGATTATTTGCGCCAACGAAATTGGTACCATTATCAGAGAAGATATGTTCTAGAAGCCCTCGTCTCGCGGTAAATCGTCGTAATGTAGCTATGAAACCGTCCGATGACAAGTCGCTAACGACTTCTAAGTGTACAGCCTTTATCGACAGACACACAAATACACATATATCGACTTTAATACGTGTCCTATTACGGAACTTCCACTCCTTGATATAGAACGGTCCACAGAAGTCTACGCCTGTGTTGTCGAAGGGAACCGCTTCGCGTATACGAACCGAAGGTAAATTTCCCATTTGGGTTCGACGTTATTAGCGTTAAATCTAAAACAACGCATGCATTTACGAACGACCTTCCTCACCTGGTTTCGACCGTCGAGCACCCAGAATCTCTGACGAAAGTGGCTAACGTGGTTTGAATGCCTGCGTGATGATTCGACTCGTGTATCTCGCGAATGATATTATCAGTCAAATGATTACGGTTCGAAAGTCATTCTCATCAAAAAATGGATTTAAGTTCGCAATTTTACGTTTATTCGCGTGATTCTTAGTTTTGACGCTTTCGATTTCGTTGTAGAATTAAGTTGCCTGTAAAATCATCAAAATTCGTGTTTCGGCTTCAACAATTTTTTTCACGCATAATGCTCCGCTATATTTATTAATGGGACGGACCCTGAGACAGTACGCGATAATCCTACACAATTTAGTATAAGAAGAATATTTATCATCCCTGTGAAGCTAGCCCCCATTATTAAAAAAAATAATTTTTTTTGAAAGTTCTGAATAGATTTCCAAAAGTTCCAGAGTTCTTGATAGATTTAAGAAATAGTTCCGGCCATTAAAGCCATAAAAACGCGATTTAAATGGGGGGCTAACTTCACGCAGCCCCCATTTTCGAAAAAAATCATTTTTTTATAGTTCTGGATAGATTTTGAATAGTTCCAGTGTTCCTGATAGGTTTAAGAAATAGTTCTGTCCGAGAAAGTAAAAAAAAACGTCATTGAAAAATTCAAAATTGACATCTAAAAAACAGTCATAACTTTGAAAATATTATTTTTATACAATTTTCTTATTAAGATATTTTATAGAACTCTGCGGGAGCTACCCAGAACTCTCGATAGAACTGTCAAAACTCTTCAAAAAATTTTTTGCTCGTATAAATTCGAAAATGGACACCTAAAATCGCTCGTAACTTTTTCAGTTTAAATTTTACGGATTTTTGTTATTAGGATTTTCGACAGAACTCTGAGAGGGCTACCCAAAACTCTCGACAGAACTGTCAAAACTCTTCAAAAAATCTTTGCTCTTCTAAATTAGAAATTGGATACCTATAATCGCTCTTAACTTTTTTCGTTCAAATTTTACGGATTTTTGTCATTAAGGTTTTCGACATTTTACTGTTTTTGTATGTGCCTTTTATGGGGTAACGACCTTTCGAAGTAAATCGGTTTTTCTCTTTCAAAGCAGACTGTTCAAAGCTTCCGAAACTGTAAGAAATACTAAAAAATGTTTTAAATGATAGTTGCATGGTATCAGAAATATTTAACAATAAAAGATAAAAAATTTTTTTTAATTTGTTTATTTATTTATTTGTTTATTCTCACCACTTGACTCTTCTTTTCTAATTTTGATTTTTTTTATGATAATGAAAAATATTTTAAGGTGGATTCAATCGCATTTGATAAATTTATTTTCCAAAGTATCATATTTGAGAAATAATTAAAAACATCTCAATACTCTCGTAGTGCATTAAGAATCGAATGTGGATGACGAGCGTATAGAGTCGTTTTTAATTATTTCTCAAAAATGATTCTATGGAAAATAACTTTATCACACACAATTGAATTCATCTTAAAATATTTTACATTGTTACGTCCTGAGCGCGAGATTTCGGCGGTCTCGAGACGCGACACGAGTTAGCGGGAACGCGAGCGCGGAGCGGGGCG
>NW_017295588.1:53366-53580 GCF_001594075.2 Trachymyrmex cornetzi
GGGCCGGATTGAACGCCCCCTCCTTGAGCAACTCCCGTTGGAGCCGCTTTAGGTGAATCCGCCACCCTCCTCTTTTGCCACGTCTACGTTTTTTCTTAGGCATCTGCTTCAGAAAGAACGTTTTGTAATGGTGGCAGATCGGAAAGAAAAGAGTGCGAAAAGACCTCGACGCCGAGAAGGCGCTCGTTGGAGTTTTCGCTAGGAGGTGATCTCC
>NW_017295588.1:53868-59525 GCF_001594075.2 Trachymyrmex cornetzi
TGCTGCTTTTCTGCGTATCTTGAGTTCTTTGTTCTGGAGCGCGCGCGAGTCTCCCTTGTTTATTTAGGGCTTTTATTTCCTTATTCGTGCCTTCTTTTAAATTGCAGTGGCTCCTATTTGCTATTTGAGGCCTTCGTGATTGATGCGTGCGTTTTATGTTGCATCGCTATGCATTTTATTAGTGCATTACGTGTTTTTGCTTGTTCTCAATGAATCGGTGTTATTTCTTCGCGATTATCGAATGGCTAATTCTAATGTTCATTGTTTCAGTTTTTTAGTGGTGCAATCTACGTTTTTTTTTAGCGGATTTCCTATTAATTCTCTATTTTATGATTCGCGCAGGCGCTGTGCGCGCAACGTTCGTTGGTAACGGCAATGGTAGCATATGCTATAGGTATTCGCGGCACGTATTATATCGTTTGCTATATTGTGTGCTCGCGTTCGCTTGGTAGACGGCCGGAGTGCTATAGTATAGCGCGCCGGACGTTACATACATTATCATTAAAAAAATTAAAATTAAAAAAGAAGAGTCAAGTGGTGAGAATAAATTTTAAAATGTTTTTAAATTTCTCTCTTTCCTATTTTTATTGTAAAGTACTTCTGAAATCACGCAACTTTCATTTCAAACATTTTTTACTATCTCTTACAGTTTCGGAGATATTCGCTTATACAGGGTGTTCCGAAAGGTTACCTCATAAAAGGCACATACAAAAACAGTAAAATGTCGAAAATCCTAATAACAAAAATCCGTAAAATTTAAACTGAAAAAGTTACGAGCGATTATAGGTGTCCATTTTCGAATTTAGACGAGCAAAACATTTTTTGAAGAGTTCTGACAGTTCTGTTGAGAGTTCTGGGTAGCCCCCGCAGAGTTCTATAAAATATCTTAATGAGAAAATTGTGTAAAAATAATATTTTCAAAGTTATGGCTGTTTTTTAGGTGTCAATTTCGAATTTTTCAATGACGTTTTTTTTACTTTCTCGGACAGAACTATTTTTTAAATCTATCAGGAACTCTGGAACTATTCAAAATCTATCCAGAACTCCAAAAAAAATGATTTTTTTCGTAAATGGGGGGCTGCGTGAAGTTAGCCCCCCATTTTTTAATCACGTTTTTATGGCTTTAATGGCCGGAACTATTTCTTAAATCTTTCAGGAACACTGGAACTATTGGAAATCTATTCAGAACTCTCAAAAAAATTATTTTTTTTAATAATGGGGGCCTAGTTTCACAGGGGTATATTTGTCTAATATCTAAAAATTATCCGACAGGGGTATATTTGTCTAATATCTAAAAATTATCCGAAATCGTTATTAAGCACGTATTCTTCTTTAATTCTGGTATTTCGCCTATCTGCGTGACCACGTTGGGCCAATCACTTTCGTCTTTAGTTAGCCATGCCGGTCCTCTAAATCATGTCTGATTTTGTAAAAAGGCAAGATGTAACTGACCCCTCGAAATGACATCTGCTGGATTGCATGTTGACCGGACATGCCTCCATTCTACTGACTCGTTAAGATCTCAAATCTGTGTAACTCGGTTCGCTACGTACGTTTTGAGGCGATGTGGCTCAGTCTTTAACCAATGTAATACTACGGTCGAGTCACACCAGAAAATTATTTTGTTGGGAGTAAACTTTAGCGTATATCGGCAACTTCGCGATATAATTGTGTTAATAACAACGCTCCGCATAGTTCGAGCCATGGTACCGGTTCGATTTTCAGCGATGCGACTCGCGATTTGGCGCACAACAAAGTAGTGGTCACGTCGTTTTGATCTCCCTTCGAGCGTATGTAAAGACAAGCGCCGTAACCTGTATTACTTGCATCACAGAAACCGTGTATCTGTATATCGCGATAGTTTTCTATCAGTAATTTGCGAGGAAAGGTGACTTGATCCATTATATCCCATTGACGCGTAAATTCTAACCACTCGTTATGTATAATTTGCAGAACTGACTCGTCCCAACGAACTCCAGACCGCCAGACGTCCTGCATCAGTTTTTTAGTGAATAGAATGACCAAACCTAATAAATCCAATGGGTCGAAAATCTTCGCGATCTCCGAAAGAATCTTCCGTTTTATTACTTGTCCTGTGCATTCAATTGGACTAGTTGAGTAACATATTTCATCGTTCCGTGCGTTCCAGGTAATGCCTAAAGTTTTTAAAGCACGATCTGCGATTAAGGGGAGATATACACCTAGAAACCGGAAAAAAGGTCATTTTTGTGAATTTTTTTAAGGAAAACTATTTGAAATTTTGGATTGGAAATTTTTGTATCTAAAAGTATACACATTCAAGGAATATGTTCAATTTTTTTTTATTAAAAAAATCAAAACTTGACGAGGTTGCTGTATAATCTTCGGAGCGCCGTAAAAAATTCCGGGTAAACGGTGCCCACTGGCGTTTCTTCAAATATCATCTGAAACAAAAAACCAAAAAGATTATTAAATTAGATACTATAATCTAGTGCTTGTCATAACCGATTTTGAAAATATCGATTTATGACAAAATGGCGGACGTTTGAACATAACATAGTGATTTTTCGACCAAAAATTAGTTATTATTTTGCCTATAAAACAAAAACTAAGCAACGAAAAAAAAATCCTATGACAAGTACTAGATAATGATGTATAGAATAATCACAAAAAAATTCAAGGTAATCGGTTAATTGGTTTTCGAGAAATTTTGGGCACCGATTTGAAAAACATGATTTCGAGAAAAACGCGTTTGAAAATTTGGGAATGAATAAATCATGAAATTTGTCAACTTACATGGAATCATCGATACCAGGCCCATAGTGTAAGTCTTCTATGGTCGACGGAATGTTCATGTCTTCTACCAAATTTTGTTGTCGGCGCCGTATTCGACTTTCTTTCGTCTGTTCTTGCGCTTGCAGCTCGGCTTTCGCTATGCGAGTTTTGTCTTCATAGCTCCACGCAAACCAATCCCCAATAAACGTATAACAAAAAAGAATCGTGAATTTATTTCGTAAGCTGTCTTGATGTATGGGCACGAAGGAATGAAAGTCGGTTTGCACGATAAACACGAAACTACAATTTTAAAACCGAGCCCTCGAGTGCTTTCTATTGAGAACATCACTATCACACTTTTTGCATTTTACACATTCCGATAAGGCAGTGAAACAACCTTACTTTGCGCGGACGTAGCTCGTCGGTCACGGGCTGCGGCCAGGGTCGCAAAGAGGTTCGGCCAGGAGGAGAGAGACAAGGCGGTAATATTGCAGTAAAATACGGTTTGGATAGATACAAACGAAAATATATATTTGGTGTGTTTAAGTACAAAGAGTGAGTGCGTGTATATGTATGTGTATGTGTGTCGTGTGAGACCAGTGTCGCGACTGGTAGCAACGATCGGCGGTATGTGCGTGTGTGAACAAAAGCTGTGTCGTTGTGAGTGTACGGTGTATATGTGTAACGCGGGTGTGTGTGTGCGGCGGGCACGATTCGCCGTGCGAATCGTGGTCGCGTGCTTCGCTCGGTGACGCGCGGTGAACGGGACGCGGGCTTACACCGGTAGCACGTGTAGTATGCGCGACGCGTCGCAACGCGAGGAGCGATACGGCGCCCCGAAAGGTGCGCTTTCTGCGTGCACGCGTGATACGGCACGACTCCGACTGTCGGAAGCGTCCGACGGAGGCGGGCGAATGCCTACCCCCTGGTTCTCGTCGAAGCCGGTCACGTATCACGGGTATGCAGAACTCTCGGCTCGGTCGCCGCGTTGCAAGGCTCTCGGAGCGGTCGCTGCAGCTGGTCGGAAACGGTCGACAGAGGCAGGGCGAGCCCTACCGCCGCGGTGCAGCGAGACGGTTCGAGGAGCCTGCTAGGAGCGGTGAGTCGGAGAGCGGAGTTGAGTGCAATAACTGACCGGTAAATGCCGGTAGTGGCAGAGAACACCCTTACCACCGCTGTATTGCTTCGGATGTCGGAGCTAGGAGTCGGTCGGTGTATTAGGATCAGGATCAGGAGCAAAAAGCCAGAATTATTCTCTCGCCGCCTTTTTATACTAATTGTTGCTCCCGCTCGTATTGTTCCGGAATCATTCGGTGACTCTCGGCGTGGAACAATACGAGCGAGAGCTGCGGCGCTCGGCGTCGTTCGGCGATGTTCGGATTTCGCGGACTTGCAAGTTCGCGCGGCCTGTAATTGTGTTTGCGCTTCTTAAAATGTTTCGAGCGCATCGCGCTCTCATCGCGTATGGTGACCGGGGGGTCACCGTAGCGGCATCCGGCGAGTTGGCATTGCTGGGAACGATGCAGTTATGGGGGTGCATCGTTACATCCCTTTCAGGCAGTGCCTCAATTTGAGGCACTATACGAGCTTTTTCCGGACGGACCGTACGGTGCCGGTATGGTTGAACCGGATTAGCCACCGGTTGTTCCCGTTCTTCGCGGTGTACTTGCGCGAGACATGTGCCGCGAAATGTGGCACCTCTACCAGCACTCCTGGCTCCACTTCGACCGTGATAGGCGGCATCGGTCCCATTGGTCGTAGGACCTCCGGTTGCGGTGCCTCTCGGTTTGTGCTGTCGTTCGGTGGCCCCCCCTCGGCGGCCCTCCTGGTGGACGGCGGCGGCGGCACGGGGGATGTGAGCCAGGCCCACTTGTTCCGGCGTTGTCGGTCGGTGGCCTGGGTGGTGCAGCCGACCACTGGTATCCGCCTGTACGCTGGTGGCGGCGGGTACTTTGTGGCGGGCGCCGCAATGTCCACCGTGGCCTTCAACGGCCGGTTCATCCCGGGGTACTCCGGGTCGTAGGGCTCGTCCCCGATAAGCTCGTCGAGCGCCTTTAGAATGTCGTCTGGTTCGCTTGCGCGCTCCATTTCGACTGACAGCGGCCAATTGTCTCTCGTCCCGGTCGTTGCTCCCTGTTTCGTCGCTGTCATCGGTATTGTTGTTATCATCGGGATCGTCTGGGTCGTGTTCGCTTTCGGTGTCGGAGCTTGTGTTTGTTTCGGTGTCGGGTCGGGGGGTCGGAGGGGCGGGCTTTAGATCTTTCACATGTACATGTCGATACCAGCGGCCGCTGCCGTCTCGCAAGTCTACGATTACCGGTGACACCACGCGCCGTACCTCGAGAGGACCTTTAAATTTCGGCGCGAGCTTGGCGTTGAAGGCGTTATTCTTGCTGGATAGCAGATGTTCGCGCTTATATACCTTTTCGCCGATTGCGGGTCGCCAAGCTCGGCGGCGCAGGTTATAGTACTTTTCTTGCCTCTGGAAGGCTCTCGCGAGGTTCATCCGCACGAATCCGTATGCTTCCTCGAGGTGTCGGCGGGTGGTGTCTGGTGGGGGTGCGGGGCCGCGTCGGGCGTTCTGTGAGTTCGCTGGCGAGAGGAGTTCCCGGCCGTGATTAATGTACGCCGGCGTGTATCCGGTGGCGTCGTGACGGGCCGTATTATAGGCGAACCGCAATTCGTGTAACTTCTCGTCCCACGTTTTGTGGTTTCGTTCCACGTATTGCGCTAACATCGTTTTGATGGTTCGGTTGGTACGCTCGACCGGATTGCATTGCGGTGTATACGCCGGTGTAAGCCGATGTTCGATGTTGAAGCTCCGGAGGAGCTTCGCGAGGTGCGTGGACTTAAACTGGGTTCCGTTGTCGGATATTACCGATTCCGGGCACCCGTGGCGAAGG
>NW_017295588.1:60948-63331 GCF_001594075.2 Trachymyrmex cornetzi
CTCCAGCATCCCCTTAAGGTCGAGCGTCGTTAGGTAGCGTGCCCCTCGCAATTTGTCTAGCGTCGCGGTGATTTGTGGAAGGGGGTACGCGTCCGGCTCGATAACTTCGTTTACATTGCGGAAATCTATACAGAATCGGTTCTTCCCGTTCTTTTTACGCACGATTACGACAGGGGAGCTCCATGGACTGGCGGCGGGTTCGATGACGCCCTCGCGTAACATCTCCTCGACTTCGGTGTCGATGATCGCCTGCATAGCCGGGTTGCGTGGGCGATATCGTTGCTTAATTGGCACCGTCCCGGGCTTTACGCGAATCTGGTGCTGCGTAAGGCGCGTGGGGCCCCGTATAGCTTCGAACCGCGGTAGTTCGTCGGCGAGGAACTCGCGGAGGCGCCGGAGTTCTTCCTCATTTCGCGGCGCGAGCCCTTCCGCCCCTACGGCCCGGCTAGTGCCGGTCTGCTGTATTATCGGTCCGGGGGGCGGGATTGCGAGGCCGATTTTTGCCCATAGGTCGATGCCAATCAGGGCGCTATTCGTTAGGGTCGGCATAATGCGGAATGCGTGCCGTACAGTGCGATCCGCGATCTCCACGGGTAGGTCTATGCTTCCCGGTAGGGGAATAATCTGGCCGTCGGCGAGTTGTATCTTGCCTTCCTCAGGGTTAACGCGGTATCCCATTTTTGCCGCCGCGCGGGCGGTCGCCTCGTCGATGAAGGAGATCTCAGAGCCGGTATCGAGCAGTGCTTCGACCGTCATCGCCCCTATCCGTATGTCGCAGTGCGGTCGCGGCCGAAATTTTAGATGGAGGGCCGGGGCGCGGCCGTCGGGTCCCCGGCCTCCAAGACGTTTCCCGGTGGCGGATGGCACGCTCGGTGAGGACTCCGTCCTTGCCGCACTGTGAGCAAAATTTCTTCGGCGGACGGCGACAGTCGAAGCGCGTATGCCCTCGCTGCTTGCATCGCCAGCAACACTCGTCGCGATTGTATACGGCGGCGGTGGTCGGTACGTCGCGTGTGCTGGCCC
Organism: Trachymyrmex cornetzi; assembly: GCF_001594075.2. Taxonomy (NCBI): domain Eukaryota; kingdom Metazoa; phylum Arthropoda; class Insecta; order Hymenoptera; family Formicidae; genus Trachymyrmex; species Trachymyrmex cornetzi. Next base: position 61,972 of record NW_017295588.1, read on the forward strand.
GAGTGCTAGCATCCGCCTTTCTGAGCGCCGTGAGTCGCTCACACTCGGCGGCCTCCCGGTTGAGATCCCGAATCGAGCTAAAGTCGGACCGCTTGATGCGCCATTGGTACGAATGGTGCATATTTCGATACAGGTATTCTAGTTGCCGATTTTCCGTGACTATCCCCGCGCGTATCATCAACGAGATGAGTGCGGTTGAATATTTAAAGGACTCGTCTGGTTTTTGCTTCCTGGCGTGCACGTCTTCCAACAGTTGGAAGTCGTCGGCGTGCGGCAGGAAGGCAGCTTTGAAGCTGTCGACGAAGTCGTCCCAGGTTTCCCACCGGCGGCGGTTCGCCCGACCCCAGACCTGTGCGTCTCCTTTCAGGAGCATGGGTAGGCCCTTGAAGAACTGAAGGTCGGTTAGCTCGTAATCTTCCTTCAGTTCCTCGACGCGCTCCAAAAACGCCCACGGGTCCTTCCCCTCAAACTGTATGCCCCATTTCCGCATCTCGTTGATGACCTTTCCCAGCTGGTTTTCCGGGCTGGGCGGGGCGGACGGCGGCGCGAAGGGATTAATCGACATGTTGGTGACGGATCCCTCGGATATCCGTCGGTCACGCGGCGGTAATGGTGGTACACGGGTCTGGAATCGGTCCGGATTCTGATCTACGAAACCGCTTAGGCGGCCTCGCAGTTCGTCCAGCGTGCCCTCGGTATCGAGCCCGAGTAGCAAAGCAGAGAGTATTCTCGCACATGGAGTATCCCGCGGGGTGAGGGGCCGGGGGGAAAACTGGGCGAGAGGGGTACTGTGGTGCGGGGGGGCAGCCAATGAGCGAGCTGCTTTAGCCTCCCACCACCTCTCGCGGTTTTCCTCCCCGGCCCCCGTCTCCACGGGTGCATGTATGTGTGAGCTCGTGACGCGAGGAGCGACGTGACGAAGTCCTGCGAGCTCGAGAGCGGAAGGGCGACTGAGGGAGTTCGCGCGTTTTTTCGCGCCAACGCCCGTTCGCCCTTCCTCCCCTCGACCCCCTCGCGTAATCGGAACCCCCTTAGCCGTATGCTCGATCTCGCTCCCCTCGACTCGCGTATCTAGAATCCCCTGTCCCGTATGCTCGATCACGCTCGCACCAACGCTCGCGTATCTGGAATCCCTCATGTGCCGTATGTTCTATCTCGCTCGCGCCAACACTCGCGTCGATGAATTGATCGAGGATTTTTGGAAGGACACACCGCGACATGTCACGACACGTTTCGCGGGTGACGTCATCGGTTGCATTCGATTGTACCATACACTTTTACGTCAGAGTGTGTCCCATATGCTCGATCTCGCTCACACCAACGCTCGCGTATCTGGAATCCCCTGTGCCGTATGCTCGAT
>NW_017295589.1:0-340 GCF_001594075.2 Trachymyrmex cornetzi
GCTAGGCAATCTTCTATTAAGGGGAACGGGTACTTTTGCTTTGACACCCTTGCGTTTAGCGGAAGCAAATCCACACAGAGTCTAACATCGCCGTTTTTCTTTTTCACAGGTACTATCCTGGCACAATATGGCGAGACGCTACGCTTGATAATTTTGCGCTCGAGTAGATCGTCGGTGATCTCCTGGATTTGTTTGCGCTCTTGCAACGCAAACCGCCTAGGCGCATAGGCGTACACAGAGGTATCGCGCAACCGTACGCTAACCGAATAATCGTCTTCTATTACCGGTATGTCGGCTCTTTCTATCTCTAAAATTACTGATTCTAATTTCTTTTTAACCG
>NW_017295589.1:995-3853 GCF_001594075.2 Trachymyrmex cornetzi
CCTGTTCCGCCGTCGGCTCGTTACTCCGGGCAGGCGAAGCTCCTGCCGTGCCATCACTGCTTGCCGTTATGGTGCGTAATTGTTCGAATATGGTCTCTTGCTGCTGCAGGCAGCGGTTCATGATTTCCATCATGTGCTCCGTTGATGTCGCCGGCAAGGGGCCCGTCACCGTCGTCGGATTTATTGTCTTGCTTTTCGGCGGGACTTGTTCTACACCACGCGAAGTTGACGGTCCTCCTTCGCCGATTTCCGTAATTGTTACGAATTTTTCCATATGAGACACGATGGCATCGATCAATGCTTCGTGCGTATCTGCCGTTGTCTGGATTTTGTATTGTTTAGTTAATTTCCGTAACTGTTCGAGAGACATTCCATCAAGTTTGTCTCGTTCCATCATGCTATATTTTTTTAACTCTGTTGCAGATGTAATGTGAAGCGGGGTGGAATGCCCCTTGACGTGTTTCTTCTTGCCCGTTTTGTCCACGGCTGAACTACACGATCACTGACACTACTTGTGAATTTCACTTTGAGGGTAACGCGGAAGCTGATCCCACTTCTGAAATTTTAATAGCTGTAAGATAACTTTAAGAATTTTTGCGTTAAGTCTCTTGACAAGTTTACTCCGAAGGTTACTGTCAGGATGATAGCGGGAACGGAGTAAAGTACGAGGGTATAGTCTTAATAAACCAGCTTCATTGATTGCGTAGAAATAAGGTTCAAGTATTTATTCACACTTCCACTCTGTCTTTACATCACTAATGTCACGCATGACTGACGCGACTTTAACGAGGCGTGCGCCGGTCGTCTAATTGTTTCCTTCGACGGAAACTGATTTGCGGAGCTTGGCTTGCAACCGCCGAATTGGCTTGCGCCCGAAAGGCGAGGATAATAACGCCCGACCGAAATTACGACCTCTCTGACTCGAGTTTGGTGCACGACTGTCGAAGTTGTTTTCGACGGTTCGTCTCGGTTATTCGTGCCTTCACGGACAATAACACGCACGCGGAGCACGCGTGCTCTATATGTGATTCGCTATTGGCTGTAATACGGTCAGCTGTGGAATGCGTAAACAGGTATCGACCTTGTTGTTCTCTCTAAAGGGATGTTTATCTTAGGCAAACACCTTACAACTTGGTCGTCCTGTGATAAATATCTTACAGTATTGCTTGAACTATTTTTTGTACAAACACATCCATATCTTTTAGAAGGGTGGATCGGGTGCTCTAAAAGTAACTTGACCTCCACATGACCTCTAAGGGTAATTTTGACCTAGACTTGATAACGTATTCGGACGTAAAATTTTCCGCTCTTTTCATTTCTGAAGTCATGAATAAGGGTTTACATTTGTAAAACGGTACTTTGACCTTGAGTTATGCCCAAGGTCGACCTCAAGGTCAAATTCAAGGTCACCATCAGATAGATCTCCCGAAATCCTGCAAATTTTGTCTGAACCATTTTTTTGTACAAACACACCCTTTTAAAAGGGTGGTCGGGTGGTCTGAGACACCCTGTATATGATGGATTATGTACTTTATCTACCTATCTGTATATTTTATATTCAATTACTATTATTATTGAAATAATATAGGCACATGTTATAAATATATTTATTCAACAAAACGTTAATAAAATCATTAACTGCCAGAGTGCGCTGAGATTAACGTTCATCAGAATTCTGCTATTGTTACACATAAAAGTATTTGTCGCCTGTTAAACCCAGCTGAAAAATATTAAACAAATCTTTATAAGATAATATGTTATAATTCTTATAAGATAATATAGTCTACCAAACAATATAACTGTAAAATCGCGAATCTTATCATAACAACCAGAAATTTTTGGTTTAACCAAATGTGCATTTAATCATATACGTTGATATCAAAACCATTTTTCTCATGCATTAGAGAGGTCTATTACGTACCGATATTAAAATCATTAGGACGGACAAAGCTGCGCTGTAGAACTGAAAAAAATACGCTTTCATTATACTTAATAAAAATATTTCTGTTAAAATAAGAACAATTAATAAAAAAGTATATTAAATATGTAAATTTGTAACGATGCACCCCCAGAGCTGCATCGTTCCCGGCAATGCCAACTCGCCGGATGCCGCTACGGTGACCCCCGGTCACCGTACGCGATGAGAGCGCGGTGCGCTCGAAATATATTTTAAGAAAAGCAAACATAATTACAGGCCGCGCGAACTCGCAAGTCTGCGAAAACCGAACGTCGCCGAACGACGCCGAGCGCCGCAGCTCTCGCTCGTATTGTTCCACGCCGAGAGTCACCGAATGATTCCGGAACAATACGAGCGGGAGCAACAAGTAGTATAAAAACGCGGCGAGAGAATAATTCTGGCTTTTTGCTCCTGATCCTAGTACACCGACCGACTCCTAGATCCGACATCCGAAGCAATACCGCGGTGGTAAGGGTGTTCTCTGCCACTACCGGCATTTACCGGTCAGTTATTGCACTCAACTCCGCTCTCCGACTCACCACTCCTAGCAGGCTCCTCGAACCGTCTCGCTGCACCGCGGCGGTAGGACTCGCCCTGCCTCTGTCGGCCGTTTCCGACCAGCTGCAGCGACTGCTCCGAGAGCCTTGCAACGAGGCGACCGAGCCGAGAGTTCCGCTCATCCGTGATACGTGACCGGCTTCGACGAGAACCAGGGGGTAGGCATTTGCCCGCCTCCGTCGGACGTTTCCGACAGTCGAAGTCGTGCCGTATCACGCGTGCACGCAGAAAGCGCACATTTCGAGGCGCCGTATCGCTCCTCGCGTTGCGACGCGTCGCGCCTATCACACGTGTTCACGGTGTAAGCCCGCGTCCCGTACACCGCGCGTCACCGAGCGAAGCA
>NW_017295589.1:4156-5269 GCF_001594075.2 Trachymyrmex cornetzi
GAGCTACGTCCGCGCAAAGTAAGGTTGTTTCAAATTAATAATGAAAAGTACAAAAATGCAGTTAACCATTTGCGGGACACATTTTTCTTCTAAACAAATTATTGAAATCATAGGTCATCTATGAGTTTTCGGGGTCGCTGATTACGATTCTGATGTTAGAACTGCAAAATTCAAAATGGCGGATTCAATATGGCGACTATTTTAGTCTAAATTCACGGTTTTTTGTACAATTTGAACGAAACTGGATAAACGACGGTTTTTGGGGTCGCTGATTACGATTCCGACGCCAGAATTCCAAAATTTAAAATGGCGGATCCAATATGGCGATTACATCAATGTAAATTCGAAGTTTTTCATTCTAAAAATATCAATTTTCCAAAACTTCAAAAATTTTTTTCGGAAAAACTAGCAATCAGAAAATTCTGACAAAATATATATTATAGTTTCAGATATGGAGTACACGCATAAAAATTTTTAAAGCTCTAGCACTTTACGTTTAAGAATAGCCAAACATATTCTGAAAAAAATAAGTTTTTTGCATTTATGAGTTTTTTGCATTTATGAGTTTTTCACATTAATTGTTTATAACTAAATTGCAAATAAATAAATTAACGTGATTTTTCATGACAGTTGCCTAACTTACACCTAAGAGTCTAAGGCCCAATTTCACAACTCACGGTTAACTCTTAACCGAGGTTCAACTTATTCATCATTTCTTTCCAATTCTAGAATTGGAAAGAAATGAGAAACAAGTTGAACCTCGGTTAAGAGTTAACCGTCAGTTGTGGAACTGGGCCTAAAAAGAACTTATATGCGTACAAATTGCAAAATAGCTCAGAAATATGCAAAAACTAAGAACAAAAAGTGGGACATATACGTCCCATTGCTCCTCAAAGGGTTAATTGAGAAATGATTTCAATATTATGTTGTCATTTAGATATTTATATAATTTACAAAATTGTGTATGTAGAGTATTTATTATCTATTATATGTGTACATTCTATTACATACGAGGTATGATCAAAAAGTAAGGTGACTTTTTGAATTTCGCGCGCTCTGTACACTCTAATTTCAAAATTTTTTTTTGTTGTGTTGGTACACTCGTCACGATCA
>NW_017295589.1:5868-6873 GCF_001594075.2 Trachymyrmex cornetzi
CAGGAGAGTCAAGACCGAAAAAGGCACGCCAAGTTCGTTCGAATGTGAAAGTTTTGCTAACAATTTTCTTTGATTACCATGGCGTTGTGTATCAAGAATTCCTACCACAAGGTCGTACGGTAAACAAGGAGTATTACCTTGAGGTTATGCGGCGTTTGCGTGAATCAATAAGAAAAAAACGTCCGGAAGTGTGGAAAGAAAATTCATGGATTCTGCACCATGATAATGCACCTGCGCACACGTCGTTACTAGTGAGTAGTTTTTTGGCCAAAAACAATACTGTCATAATGCCTCAGCCACCGTATTCACCAGACTTGATCCCCTGCGACTTTTTCCTCTTCCCAAAATTGAAAAGGCCCATGAAAGGACGAAGATTTGTGACGATTGAGGAGATTAAGGCTGCATTGCTGGAGCAGCTCAAGGCAATACCCAAAAGTGCATTTCAGAAGTGTTTTGACGATTGGAAAAAGCGCTGGCACAAGTGCATTGTATCAGAGGGGGATTATTTTGAAGGGGATAACATAATTTTGGATGAATAAATGAATATTTTTTTATAAAAATGACAAGTCACCTTACTTTTTGATCACACCTTGTATACGAGGGTCGTCTGAAAAGTTTTGAGCCTAACATAGAAACAAGTAATTTTCCGGTCAAATTCAATTTTATTTTTCCACATAGTCTCCTTTTAAGTCGATATATTTTTTCCAGTGATGCTCCCACCCCTTTAATCCATTCAAATAATACTGAGCGTCTTGCTTTGCAAAATAGGCGTCTACGGATGCGATGACCTCCTCGTTCGATAAAAATTTCTGTCCTCCGAGCCAAACTTTGAGCCTAGGAAACAGAAAAAAGTCGCTGGGGGCCAGATCTGGTGAATACGGTGAATGGTCAGTTAATTCGAATCTCAATTTGTGAATTTTTGCCATAGCGACCGCCGAAGTGTGAGACGGTGCGTTATCTTGATGGAACAGCACTTTCTTCTTTTTCAAATGCGGTCGTTTTTTT
>NW_017295589.1:7050-16446 GCF_001594075.2 Trachymyrmex cornetzi
ACTGTTTTGATTGTTCTTTCGTTTCAGGAGTGAAGTGGTGGACCCAAGTTTCATCAACCGTTATTAATCGACGCAAAAAATCCGACTCGTTTCGTTTAAACTGCTCCACCAGAGCCTTAGAAATGTTCATTCGAATGCGTTTTTGATCCAGAGTGAGCAAGCGCGGCACCCAACGCGCGGTTAATTTACGCATGCCTAATTCTTAGTCAATATATGACAAACACGTTCTTTTGATATGCCAACAGCCTCTGCTATCTCCCTAATCTTAATTTGACGGTTGCCCATTATCATTTGATGAATTTCTTCGATGTTATCGGTGGTGGTCGCAGTTGTTGGCCGTCCCGAACGCTCATCATCAGCTAAGCTGGTATGACCACGTTTAAATTCAGCTACCCATCTTTTCACGGTGGCAAATAATGGGGCAGAGTCCCCGTAAACAGCGTCCAACTCGGCTTTGATTTGCGTACACGTATTGCCTTTCAAATGCAAGAATTTAATTATAGCACGATATTCAATTTTTTCCATTTTTACAAAATGACGATACAAATGGTTTTCAAACAAGAACTGAACGACTAAAGTGGCCACAATTGTCACAGATATCTTTCGTAAGTATTACGATTATAATACCAGAATGGCTTTGACGAGTAACGCCATCTTCATGATGAGGCTCAAAACTTTTCAGACGACCCTCGTATACTTATACTTTTAATTAATATTAGACGTACCTGGTGAACGAAATTATAGCCAAAGTGAAAAAATCCGATGCCAAATTTTACGTCCCTTACTTTTATTTGCAACATAAATTGTAATATCTAATTCAAATAAATAATTGAATAAACATCAGTTATACACTACCTTTCATGAAAGTTCAGACATTAGCATAAATTCTATCAAATGGCCATAAAATTAAGGTATTATTATAAAAAATCAATTACGTTACATTATTAGATATGAAAGGAGCAAGCCAATCCCTTAAATTTATCTATTATAGTTTTATCATACTAGATTATAGAATTCAACAACAATCGATCTTCCAATCGTTTGCGAGGAAATTCGTATATTCAGTGAAGCACTCATCGGGCATCGCACAACGCACGTATAACTTTTCTACAATTATTGGATGTATAATATACCTATGACTATGCTTACGACAACTGAAGAATGCTCAAACTAGCAGCCGAAACATGTAATGTTATGATCATCGTTCCAATTTTTTTAAATTTAATTATAGTCGATTTCTATTTCAAAACATTTTTTAACTTTTTATTTGTGCGAACTTTATAACCGACCTTTACATGCCTTTTTCATTATTTTTATTATTAATTTTGATATCAAGAATCCTTGTATTGTTTAATTTACCCTTAAGTTATAAATAATATTTCGTTATTTTTAACTTCAATATGTGTCAAAATCAATCAATTTTTCAATTTCAAAGTGTAAACAGCGTCCATATTAATAAGTAAATTTGAGACAAATTTAATATTAAACTAAATAACACTAATTGCAAAAGTTTTATAAATTATTTTTAATTTTATATGCTAAAATGCATAGCGTTTACTTTATAGAACATTGATATAATTGATAGATTTTAAATGTTCTCTTTCGACATAAAATAAAAAAAATTTATAAAACATTTTCTAGTCTATATATTCTTAGCTATAATGTTAGTATGAACACAAGTATACTAAAATATATAAGAGTATAATACAATTGTTCTTTTATAATGTCTTAATTTTTTGCATAATCGTTGAGTAAAATTTATGCAGGTATCCGAACTTCCATGAGCGCTAAAGCTAAGTAAAAGCATAGAATAGTCAAAATTTTATGTAACACTTCATCGTAATTATTTACCTGTTTACGTAAGTTCTCATCGAGATTATAATTGGATAATTTATGAAGAATTGCTACTGTCTCGTTTATCTGAAATTGTTTTTATACAATATGAAAATTTGTAATATAATTGAACATTTTGCACCCAATAAATAAGGTTGCGTTATTTTGAAGAAAACTTCGATATGTATAAATTTATTATTACGAAATTGCTGCTTGTGCTTATTATTCTAGTTAAATAATTATTAATGTTTTAATTCTACATTGAAAGAAAAGATTGGTTGCTACCACAATTTAGATAATAAAATATGCACAGCATTTTTAATCTGTTGCAGGAACCAGTTTTTGGTTGTAGCAGCAAATTTTGAGTTGCGTTAGCTTATTCGCAATGTCAGTATATGATTTCGATAGGCTAATGCATCTAAAAATTTGCTGCTATGCAACCAAAAACTGGTTACTGCAACAGATTAAAAATGCTGTGCGATATTTTATTATCTAAATTGTTGTAGCAACCAATCTTTTCTTTCAGTATACTATACCTTACGGTAAACAGTTTGACATATGTAGTTTAATGTAAGAAGGAACGCGCTAATCATAATAAAAAACAAAATTGAATGTAAATGGCAGTAACACGATTCAAATGTCCACATTTGGATCTGTATATTTTCAATTGCAAGTATCCAATATATACTCATATAGAAGTAAACTGTGTGAATAAAGCTCCATAGCATTAGTAGTAACATTTGTATGTTGAATAATTTATTTAGTTTGCGTGATATAAAGCATAGTTGTAGATGGACGTGCCTGTAAATAAATTATAATTGTTAATTAATGAAACCATAAAGACACGTACGAGAAGTACTAAGCAAAATATATTTTTAGTCTCGAATTTGATTTAAAATATAGTTGTAACTTGTAATCGGTTAAAAATATGCAATTATTTCACACAGTTGAAATTAAATATGTATTTTTGTGTATAGGTATATGGTGTATATGCATACATGTTATACATATATTATATACCGGACCGGCAACTTACCTCGCTCGTGGGTTTGGAATTTTTGACTGACGAAAGGAAAGAAGGAAGAGTATAAAATGACATCCTTTTTGTATTTTTTAGTTATTTTGTGCTCTTTGTTGCCGACCACTTTTTATAATAGCAAATTGCAACGCTCTGTCTAACAGTCGGTAAGGGTGCATTTATATGTTGGCCATAACTGTATGCCGTAATTTGTAAAAGTGATTAGTCACATTCGAGTATTCCCCTCTCATTCAATTGTAAGAGAGAAATGCTCGACTATGATTAATCAATTCTTAGAGATAACCAGGGTTGGGTAGTAACTAGTTAAAGCGTTAAAAGTTAATAAAAAGTTGAAAAGTTAATAGTTAATTTTAAATACATTGATTTTTAACTTAATTTAGCTGCTTTTTTAAACTTTAATTTATTAACTTTTTTAAATTAAAAATTTTTGTATCTCTCTTAATGCTAATATTTTTTTTCTTTTAAAATCAAACATTAGAGAATTAATTTAGAAAAAGTTCAATGATTTTATGATGAGAGATCTATAATAAGAGCTACACCATACGGCAATTTATTGACTCGCTAGGTTTTATCAATTCCCGCTTATATTTAAATCACACTAATTTTAAATATCATAAACGTTATATTTCAATATAAAATATGAAATGTGCCTTAGATGAAGAATTGTTGTAGAACAGTATGCATATCCACCCATTTTCTAAATTTTTACGTATATTTTTTGTAACAAATATCTAGTCGATGTAGTCGTAAACATGCATGAGCAGTAGTTTCAGAAGTTAAAGAAAGTTAGATACAGGTTAAAGAAAGAGAAATAACGCAAACATATATCCTTCTCTCTCGCAAGATTTTTTTAAAACGCCTTATATGGTGTGACTCTTATTATATATAAGTAACTTACATGTGACTATAAAATTAAATTTACCTAATAATCTGTATTTGTACGTGTTATTTAAAGTAATTTTATTTTAAGAAAAATTAGGAAATTCTGATCTCAAAAATAATTTTTTTTTAAATTAACTTTTTTTTGAACTTAAGTTAATTTGATCTTAACTTAACTTTTATTAAGTTAATTCTTTATTTCTTCAACTTTTAACTTAATTTTATTAATTTTATAAATCATTAACTTTAATTTAATTTAAACAATTTCTTTATTTAATTTAGTTTAAAAAAAACATTAACTTACCCAACCCTGGAAATAACGATATACGGCACACGATTATGGTTAGTACAAATGGTCTCTAGAAGTTAAATCTCTGCTGTGCGCGCAGTAGTACTGCCATCATAAATATCGATCAACATCCGCACACACATTTTAAAAAGTTTACAGTTGATTTTTAATTCTTGGATTCCTTTGGTGTGGATTTCCACACTAACAAGTAATACTATCCAAATGCCATACACCGATTTTCCTGAGATTGTGCATAAATGTAGTACATTGAAAAATATTTGACACGTATTTTTGTATAAAAGCCGTTTTAAGAGTAGACAACGCGCTTATGAATGTATTGGGGTGAATTCCAGTATTTGACGAAGTACTCGTACGTTTGTTACAGAATGAGATATACGTTGATTTTCGAAGTTACTGAATTCAATCTGCTCCCAATTTTTGAGAATTCAATGTGATGAAACCAATATAGAGGATTTGATTTTTTATTAAATGAAGACAGCAAGACATTATTGCTCTCTGTCGAATCGAGGAATAACTAACGTGAAGGTGGCCAGAAACTATTCTCATTTTTTTTTTAATTTTTTGTTTTTTTATTTTTTTGGATTTTTGAAAAAATAAGATAACAAAAAATTGAATTCTCAAAAATTGGGAGCAGATTTGGATTCAGCAACTTCGAAAATCATCGTATACTTCATTCTGTAACAAACGTATGAGTACTTCGTCAAATACTGGAATTCATCCCTATACATTCATAAGGGCATTTTCTACCCTTAAAACGGCTTTTGGGCAGATATAAAAAAATACGTGTCAAATATTTTTCAATGTACTACATGTATGCACAGTCTCAGGGAAATCGGCGTATGGTGCTTGGATAGTGTTACTTGTAAGTTAAATTTTGGGTATGGTGTGCTTGACGATTCCAAACTATAGTTACCAGACCTGATTATATAATATATTATACATATACAGGGTGTCCACAACATACGGCCCTACTCATCTTGAGCAGGTAGAGCGGACTAAACTGAGTCGAAAAGTCCTCTACCATTTTTTACAATAATTAACAAGATATTAATTACTAAAAATTACCTCTGTGAAGTTAGCACCTCATTTTTAAAAAATTCAATTTTTCGTTAGAGTTCTGATTGCACCCCGAAGAGTTCTAGAGTTCCTGCCTAAAATTAAAAATAGTTCCGGTGATCTAAGCAAAAAAAAACAATTTTAAAGATTTGGGGTTCCAACTTCACAAAACGATTAACGAAATATCGCGATAACTTCTACAATATTGACGATAACGCTTTAAGTCATAATAACTTTTGTCAGAACTCTTGAGGTGCTATCCAGAACTGTGGACAAAACTGCTGTAACTTTCAAAAAATTTTCCTTCCACGGGTGTTAGAAATTTTTCGGTTTGACAACGAAAAATCGCGATACCTTCTAAAATATTAACTCTAGCGCTTTGAGTCATGATAACTTTCGTCAGAACTCTTGTGGTGCTACCCAGAACTCTCGACGTAACTGCCAGAACTTTCAAAAAATTTTCCTTCCACGGGTGTTAGAAATTTTTCGGTTTGACAACGAAAAATCGCGATACCTTCTAAAATATTAACTCTAGCGCTTTGAGTCATGATAACTTTCGTCAGAACTCTTGTGGTGCTACCCAGAACTCTCGACGTAACTGCCAGAACTTTCAAAAAATTTTCCTTCCACGGGTGTTAGAAATTTTTCGGTTTGACAACGAAAAATCGCGATATCTTCTAAAATATTAATTCTAATGCTTTGAGTCATCATAACTTTTGTCAGAATTTTTGAGGTGCTATCAAGAACTGTCGACACACCTGCCAGAATTTTCAAAAATTTTTCATTTCTTGGGGAAAAAAAATTTTTTGAAAGTTACAACAGTTTTGTCCACAGTTCTGGATAGCACCTCAAGAGTTCTGACAAAAGTTATTATGACTTAAAGCGTTATCGTCAATATTGTAGAAGTTATCGCGATATTTAGTTAATCGTTTTGTGAAGTTGGAACCCCAAATCTTTAAAATTGTTTTTTTTGCTTAGATCACCGGAACTATTTTTAATTTTAGGCAGGAACTCTAGAACTCTTCGGGGTGCAATCAGATCTCTACCGAAAAATTGATTTTTTAAAAAATGAGGTGCTAACTTCACAGAGGTCTAAAAATTGCAAAATATTAGTTTTGAATAATTTTTTACTCAAATACTATCAACTTTACAGAAAAACTGCAAGAGACAAAAATCATTTATTTTCTTCTCATGAAATTCTGAGAATTTTTTCAGAATTTATTATGAACTTTTTAATGCATTTTCTTATTTTTGCCAACGTGAGAAAATACGGTACTAAAAAATTCTGAAAAAATTCTCAGAACTTTATGAGAAGAAAATAAATTATTTTTGTCTCTTGCAATTTTTCTGTAAAGTTGATAGTATTTGAGTAAAAAATTATTCAAGACTAATATTTTGAAACTTTTAGTAATTAATATCTTGTTAACTATTGCGAAAATTACCAAATGGTAGAGGACTTTTCGATTCAATTTAGTCCGCTCTACCTGTTCAAGACGAGTGGGGCCGTATGTTTGGGACCCTGTATATGTACATAATATATATATCCCGGTAAATAATTTTTCATGTATGAATATGTATAAATATGTATAAATAAACATAAACATATATAATTAAATGTAAAATAATCCGTAAAGCACAAAATATTGCAGCAATATTATTTTGAAAGATTGCAATATTTCACAAAACATTGTTGCAATATTACAATTCATTAAATAAATACGCGGTCCCGCCAGAAGAGAGATACGCTTCTTGTAAAAAAAACGTCCAAAGATCATATAGGAAGGAGTACACAAATCAAGTTAGTGAAAATAGCGAGTCTTCTGGAGATTCCCAATCCTTTTTGAGATATGTTCGGATTCCCACCTGGATGTTCTTCGATTGTCATGTCATCCTCGTTTAACGTTCGATAAATAACAAGGATGGAATGATACCTAGTCTATGTTCCTATTCTCTACTCAAGTGCCTGGATGGGTAGAGAATAGGATCGTATCCCTGGAAGTGCTTTCTAGACTCCTGAATATTGTAGAAAATATTGCAATATTTCCTACAAAATATTTAAATTACCATATTTTGCAATATTGTTGCAATATTTCTAATAAACTATTATAATTTCAGTTTGCAGCAATTTTTGTAATATTGCGCAATATTGGAATATTGTTGCAATATTGCTGCAATATTTCGTGTTGTAGGAGAAGTCCATACATGTTCATATATGCTTTTTTCTTTAAAATAAAATTATTTTTTAGTGTAATAAAAATAATAATGATGCAAAAACATCAAAAATAATTAAAGGGATAATTTTTGTATTGTTAATTTTAGAAAAAATCAAGTTTGGAGAAATGTGAACGTTTATATTAGGGGAACCTCCCTCCCCAATGACCTTGACCTTGACATGCGTTGTCAGGATTATGACCTTGAATAACCTCCAACAAGTTTTAGCCGTCGATCGTTATTCGTTAAAAAGTTATTAACAAAAAAGTTTGAAATATAATGCCTATTTTCTACTACATAAAATAAAAAATTAACAGGGGAGAAGGTGGGATGGAATTCGCTTCGCGTGGAAAGTTGAGCGCTCCTTAGCAGGAGGGAGGTGGGGTGGAATTCCCTTTGTGTGGAAAGCCATTATGCAAGCAAGGAAGGATATAGAATAGTTTTTAATGCTACATATAACAGAAATTAGTTGTTATTTTTTCAAACTTTTTTATGAATAACTTTCTAACGAATAAGGAACAACGGCTAAAACTGGTTGAAAGCCACTCAGGGTCATGACCTGGTCAACCTATGTTAAGATCAAGGTCATTGGGGAGAGGCACCCCTAATGTAAATAATTACCGTATGTAAAAAAAATTGTTCGTATACAATTATGTATAATTTTATATATAATTTTATACGAGCAATTTTCTTGGTCTTTCTCCAAACTTGATCTTTTTTAAAACAAATAGTACAAAAATTATCCTTCAAATATTTTTAATGTTTTCACATTATTGTTATTACTATTACACCAAAAAGTAATCTTACAAAAGAAAAAAGAATGTATGAGCATGTATGGACATATTTCATACATAATTATGTATGTTCATAAATATTTATTCATGTTTATGTATGTTTAAATATATTTATGCGTATTTATACATGAACAATTTTTTTACTGGTATTATACACGGTGTCCCATTTTAAATGACAACCTCAAATTTCTCTTGAATAGTGCATTTTAGAGAAAAATGTTTCACACAACATGTTTTGTGACTTCGAGGGGGACATAAAAAGGTATCATTGGTTTGACCTTGGGTGGGGTTGTCAAGGTCAGGGCAAGGTCACTTCGAATTTCTTAAATGGAACCTTCCATTTTCATTATATATTCTTGTAACTTACCTTGAGAGCTTTTCAAAACACTATAATAAATTATTTTTTCATTAAATACTTTGCGAGTTATAAGGCTTGAAAGTTATAGTACCGTCGGTACTAACATTACCCAAGATGTCCGACCGATGGCTAAAATCTCTTGAATGTTGTTCAGGATCATGGCCTGGATAACATTTATCAAGATCAAGACCATTGGAAGTTGTACCTCTTATTTTCATTTTTACGTACAAATGAATTTTTAGTGCAAAAATGAATATAAGAAGAACAGCCTCCAATGACTTTGATCTCGAAAAAAGTTATCCAGGTCATGATCCTGAACAAAATTCTTGAGGTTTTAGCCGTCGGTCGGACACCTTGGGAGTATAATTTTATATATAATTTTATACGAGCAATTTTCTTGGTCTTTCTCCAAACTTGATCTTTTTTAAAACAAATAGTACAAAAATTATCCTTCAAATATTTTTAATGTTTTCACATTATTGTTATTACTATTACACCAAAAAGTAATCTTACAAAAGAAAAAAGAATGTATGAGCATGTATGGACATATTTCATACATAATTATGTATGTTCATAAATATTTATTCATGTTTATGTATGTTTAAATATATTTATGCGTATTTATACATGAACAATTTTTTTACTGGTATTATACACGGTGTCCCATTTTAAATGACAACCTCAAATTTCTCTTGAATAGTGCATTTTAGAGAAAAATGTTTCACACAACAAATGTTTTGTGACTTCGAGGGGGACATAAAAAGGTATCATTGGTTTGACCTTGGGTGGGGTTGTCAAGGTCAGGGCAAGGTCACTTCGAATTTTTTAAATGGAACCTTCCATTTTTCATTATATATTCTTGTAACTTACCTTGAGAGCTTTTCAAAACACTATAATAAAATATTTTTTCATTAAA
>NW_017295589.1:16626-22776 GCF_001594075.2 Trachymyrmex cornetzi
CACCCAAGGTCAAACCAATGATACCATTTTATGTCCCCCTCGAAGTCACAAAACATTTGTTTGAAACATTTTTCTCTAAAATGCACTATTCAAGAGAAATTTAAGGTTGTCATTTAAAATGGGACACTCTGTATATAGGGTGCGCCAGAATGACCACCAAATATTTCGTGTACAGAAAGCGGATTAAACTGAGTCGAAAAGTTCTTTACCATTTTACAATTTTCACATTAGTTCACAAGATATTAATTACTAAAAGTCGCTAAATATTGGTTTTTAATAATTTTTTACTCATGTACCATCAAAAAAAACTTTACAGCAAAACGGCAACAGATAAAAATTGTTTATCTTCTTATAAGGTTCTGAGAATTATTTCAGAATTTTTTAATAATGCATTTTTCCTTATGTTGGTAGAAATAGTTGTCAATAAGAAAATTCAGTACTAAAAAGGTGATAAAAAATAATAAGAAAATTCTTAGAGTTCTATGAGAAGAAAGTAAACAATTCTTGTCTCTTGAAGTTTTTCTGTAAAATTGATAGTATTTGAGAAAAAAATTATTGGAGACCAATATTAGGCAATTTTTATAGCAATTAATATCCAGAGTTGGAAAGCGTTACTTTTTCCGTTACTTTTTATAATAAACATGACATTGCAATTTTTATAATTAACCGCTAAGGTTATATCCTCGATTAAATCCTCGACTTTTCCAACCTTGTCACAACTTTAGCATTTAGTTATCAAAAATTGTAACATTAATATCAAATTTTTATTATGAAAAGTAATGGAAAAAGGACGCTTTATAACTCTGTTAATATCTTGTTAACTATTGCGAAAATTGTAAAATGGTAGAGGACTTTTCGATTGAATTTAGTCCGCTCTATCTACATAAGAGCGTTTGGCAGAAAATTTCCGGACACCCTGTATACATGTATATATAAGTTTGAAATAACTTATTGTAGCATGTGATAGCCGTAATGTTTCTGCGGAAATAATATATTTTTTATGCGCGCGCGCGCGCGCGCAATATTATCGTTTATTGTTTGGTAATATTAAGTAGGTAATATGTATACCTATGTGCCCCACGTACCAACTATCCCAGATCTCTTATACAACATGTCGTAAATTATTAATTTTTTGATATCTCTACCTTAATACTTTTATATGCAGAATGATTAGAAGAATTATAGTGTAAAAAATCATATAATTCTACTTAAAAAAGCGAAAATAACCATCATATCTTTTTGTCGTCTCTATCTAGAAAAAATAAACATAACCAAAGTATGCCTCCCGCCCCCTGACCGTTCCACTTTCAAAACCATTTTTTTTTAATTTTTTATACTTTTTGAGATATTACACGTAATATGTGAGGCACACTATATACATATATGCGCTCGTATATTTATAAACAGTATTCCTTTTTAAAAAATTACATTATAATCCATATATATTGCTTGCAATCTTTAACTCCCGTCCGCTGACGCACTAAAATACATCTGTTTTGTCTTCTATCTGCATTATTTTCGAAAAGATCAGAACAGAGCACTTGTAAACGATCATTGATTTGATGAAATCTGGAGCTTGTGTATCTGAATTGAATGAAAAAGATTTAGTTATAATGTCTATATATTATTAAAAATAAGATACATGCATTGTGGACATATATTTTAACTGCGTTATTAATAAATAATTAAAGTCAGACTAAACAAAAATTTTGTTACGTGTTCTTTATATTTTATTATATTTTATATAATATTTTCCGAATTTTTTATTAACTTTTTTTAGTATATTGCATTTCCTTATTGACAATTATTTTTTATCGACATGAGAAAATGTGGTACTAAAAATTCTGAAAAAATTCTCGTTAACTCTATGAGAAGAAAACAAACAATTTTTGTTACTTCATGTTTTTTTTAAAGTTGATAGTGCTTGAGTAAAAAATTATTGAAAGCCAATGTTCGATGATTTTTAGTAATTGTGACATCTTGTTAACTATTGCAAAAATTGCAAAATGATACAGGACTTTTCGACTCAGTTTAGTTAGCTCTATTACCGTACTAAATATTTGGTGGTCATTCTGGGATACTCTGTATACCAACCTAAGGATAGTTCCCCAAATCAAAGCACTTAAAATAATTACAAATTGTGGATAAAGGAACAGAAATATTACATAAATTGTATCGAAATTTATTGGTACGACATGTAATAGAAATACGTAACATATAGTTGATGCAATGTTAAGAAAAATGTATACAATCCATCCAATTATTATTCCAATTATCCAGTTACGCAGTCGTTGGTACTCCTTTGGCGTACCAAGTGCTTGCAATGTCTCGTCTACTACGAAAAGTTCATGCAAGCACATTTTCAATTTCTAGAAAAAATCATATTGATCAATTGTGCCATAAAAAAAATTATTACATTATATTTGAATAAAAATTGTTATTGCCAAGGGCGGATCCAGATATTTGTTAAAGCGGGGACGGGCACTGATGGATTTATACATTTTTAGATTGATTTTTAGATTGACGGGTTTCTGAAACATTCCAATGGGAGGAATGTTCCAATTCTATCGAACGAGTAACAACGAAAAAGAGGAAATTTGATTATTTTACATCATTCTCGTATCTTTACGTCCTTATTACCGAAGGGTTAACCACTTAATGTAATCTTGGGACAGAGTCCTCGAAATCGTTATAAAATTCATATGAAATCTCTACGTATAATCCGATTATTACATATGTAACCACGAGAAATTATTGTATAATATTAAAATTAATTAAATAAAATCGCATATTTTATCAAATTACTTCATGTGTAGTGAAAAAAATTATTTGTAATCAGATAAAATCATTAGAAATCACGTAATCTGCGGGACAATATTTCAGCTAGTGGTTACTCCCTCACTTTACATTATTAAATTTTTTAATGAAATTTTTTTAATGTCAAATACGAAAAGATAGTCTATTTAAATTATCATTAATATTACATTGAAAAAGTACTATGTAAATATTTAAATCATAAAACATTTTACTTAAAATTATATTGCAAAAATAATAATACAATATACCCATAGGCATAATATTTTACAATAAAATATCTAATTTACACATTTTGTTTCTGGTAAACTTATTCAGCACTGTTTCTTTAACAATTTCGATGGCATTATTTTCCGAACTTTCAAATGCCAAAGGACTGAAAAAACTTCCTTCAACAGAAGCGATATTTATCGTCAGACGCAGTAATATTTAATGTAGCCTTACGATTAGTGACTTTCGCATAACGCTGCATAACGCGGTATTAACAATAGAGCAGTAAGTCGCAAGAAGCTATGAAAGTTTCTTAAAATAAGAAATATTTTTGGAACATCAAAATTGTGATTAAGCGCATTTTAGAAATATTAAAAATATGTGTAACATTTCATTACAAAATATTTTTAAGGTAATTCCAAGGGGGGGAGCAGAGCCCCCATAGCTGCCTCTCCCCCACCTCTGTGGATCCGCCAGTGGTTATTGCAATTTGTATAGCTAATGTGATAAATAAAGAGTTATTGTTTGATTAGTGTATTTAAAACATTAAGATAGCTATGTTAAGCCTAATTTAGGAAAGTAATACAAATACAAATATTAATCTTGCAAAACATATTTCGTCTACAATTAATAATAATATAAGCATTCGAGTTGATCTGTTCAAAAACATTTTATAAATTTGTATTTACCTGTAATTGTGGGATCAAGACTTCTTTAATACTCTCAATAAAGAAAATGATTAAACAAAAGTTAAACAATTTTAATAAACAAATAATATTAGAAACTAATAGAATAGTATAATTTAAAATGTTTACCTTAAAATGAAAGTAGCTAACAAGTATCAATGTAATCACGAGCTGATCATTATTATGATATATATCCAATAGATTATCTTCTGCCATTCATGACCGATAATGAACCTTACAACAATAGGAATACGTAAAAAAGCTCCATGTGGTCAAAGTATACAGGCAAGACAGAAACGGCCTTGGCTGTCCAAGAGGATATTCAAATAAACCCAAACTGCAGAACGAGCCAATGATTAATAACGGTGCTAGCGCTGTCTGTAGCGTCTTCATCATAGTTTTCGAACAGTCAGCTAATGATTTGAGTTTATACTTGTCGCACGACACACAAACGCGTTATACTCTTCATAAGAATTTCAAAATTAGTTTGTTTCTACAGATCCTCTAGGAATCTTGTGAGAATTATACTGTAAGGTACGTACGTATATTAGAGGATGAAGTATGTACATATCAACAAGTATTGAGCGATGAAATAAAACGTATATGCTGATAATCTAGATTAGATTACTTTATTTTCTTGAAATTTTTATTCATGTGTATGTATTATTACAGGGCATAAATAAGTATAAACGTAACTATCTTTGCAATATTATGTCTTTATTATAGGAGTTCAAAAATACATAATAGCATGGTGAAAGAAGACAAGGTAAACAATTTCAAGGATGCGCAGTAATCAATTTGTTCAACCAAAAGAATGCTAGCATTTGATTGGCTAGCATATTAATGACTAGCATTTTATTGACTAGTTATGACGTAAACAAAACATGTGCAATGCGCATTATGTGCACTATTACACATCGGCTGCGTTCAGCAGAGAAAGCAGCTTTGCAACTGTTGTAAAATTCTACAATATGATTGGTCTTGCTCTTAGTTTCTCATTGGATCTAAATGTATAAACCAATCATATTCAAGAATTTTAAAACAGTTGGAAAACTACTTTTTCTGCTGAACGCAGCCATTGTCTCCTTTCATACATAATAGATGCTTTTTATTTACAACATTTTTGAACAACACGTATTGATGAGTTGAACTTGATAACTTCAATGAATGTTTTATAAGTATGTAGAAGTTAATGCACACGTAACATAACGTTTTTCGTAAATTAAACGTGAATAAAATTATTTTTGTAATAATAATATAATTTATTAATATAAAAAAAAAACTGTAAAACTAGATACTTAGTTTTTATTATGTTCTTAATATATTTTTATGTATTGTATATTTAATTATAGATACGTATATGTTAAATATATATCGTAACTCGACGTTTTCCGGCACAAGAGCCGTACAACTTGACCAGGAAAGTGCGACTTTGATATCTTGTGTCCTTCTGATATAAGGAGACGAGCATTTGATGCTTGTGCATCCTTTTTGAAATTGTTCGTGTCTATTTTCATATTTGCGCCTATTTTATATTTTCTTGCTTGTTTTCGTCTTTTTCCGTGTGCTATTATTAAGCGAGTTCAAGACGGCAAAGTGGCTAGGCATGCTTACTGAGTGATTGAATATGATTGGCTGGATCTATAAACAACAACTTAATTATGCTCATTTTTCGGCGAGCAGGCTAGCCGCTTTGTCAACTTGAACGAGCCAAATGTACAGGGTGTTACGGATAAATATTAGACAGTATGACGGGTTGCATACACTGTTAAAAATGTCATGAAATTTCATGAACTTTTAATATACAATGGTAAATGATATTTAAATCACTTGTAATTGAAATGATATTTAATGTTCATGTTAATAAAAATAAATTTTAGTAAATTAAAATATATAAGTGTATTGAAATTTAATATACTTTTAATATACGAGAGATAAATAATATTTCAATTCACTGTAAATTAACCCATTAACGTCCAAAAATCCCATTTTTCAGCTCATTTTCAAACCTCATTCTTATAACTAAAGAGGAAAAATTTCCAAACAAAAACCATGTTTTCTACTAGTTTTGGGTATGCTCTTCAAGAATCTGTGGTTAAAATTGAGTTTGTTTAAATAGGAAATCCAATATGGCGCCGTATTTGCAAAGAAGTACCCAAAAATTTGGAATTTTTTTTTTCGTAATTTTTTTTGGGTCAATAGAGTTTCGAGATCAATCCTAATTATGATCAACGGTGATCGGAATAGTTGAAGTTTGAGGGAAAATTTTTTTGCCGATCTCAATTGGCCATAACCTTTTCAAAATGGTGGATTTCCCATATGGCAGACATGAAATTTTGAAAATCTCACAGATTTCCGTAAAAATTTTAGTCGGGGGTTTTCGTGGTCACTGATTACGAATTTGACATTCTACTCTCTGCGTGACCCAGAGACAACGACG
>NW_017295589.1:22824-23835 GCF_001594075.2 Trachymyrmex cornetzi
TTGCCTCTCACTGGAATATAAATCCTTTCAATGATTCTTCTTGAAACATGGATTGCAGAATGGTAATGCACACTTCTCACAGAAAATTCTGGTTCTGACGGGACAATTTGAACAGACTTTGAGTTGCTTTCGATGAGTCATTTCGTGTATTTCCCGTTTCACTCTTCACGGTATGTAAGCTTGCAGAAGAGTCATGGACAAGAACTGGGGAATAAAACCCGAGGTTGTCCTGTGGCTATACAAGATGATATTATTATCAAAGTTGACGTATGTTGCGATTGTCTGGTGGCCAAAGGTGGAGAAGGTGGAGGCGAGAAACTTGCTCAAGAGGCTTCAGAGGTGATACCTGAGGACTGCGACAGGGGTTATGAAATCCATACCTACTGAGGCGCTGGAGATGACACTCACCTTTCTACCCTTGCGACTGGTTATCATCAGTATAGCAAGACAAGCAGCATACAGGATGAAGTGTCAGGGGAAGTGGAAGGAAACCAGACTTGGCCCGACTCGGTCTATCCGACAGGCCCCTCTTCACGCGTATGTTAAGTTAGCATCCCAATATTGAAATTCCATAGTTCTGATTAGAGTTCCCGTTTCCTTTTGTCCAGACGAAGAGTTCTCTATAATTTATTACAAGAGTTCCGCTTAATAACTATTTTTAAATAATTTTTTAAAAATGGGATGCTAACTTCTTATCGAAATTCGAGATCGAATAGTTCTGAGCGGCTCAATAGCTTTATTTAGTGAATACCTAGAGTTCCTGATGCATAAAAAAAAATTTTGAAAAATCCAAAAAAATTCAAAATTTTTGAAAAATCAAATTTTAGATACAATAGTTCTGATTAGAGTTCCTGCTTCCTTTTAACGAGACGAAGAGTTCTCTGTATTTTTTAATACGATATTCAGTTAATAACAATTTTTAAATAATTTTTAAAAAATGGGGTGCTAACTTCTCAGCGAAATTCGCGATCGAATAGTTCTGAGCGGCTCAATAGCTTCATTTAGTGAATA
>NW_017295589.1:23990-32357 GCF_001594075.2 Trachymyrmex cornetzi
CTGCCGAAAACGGTAATCAGAACTCCTGGAACTCTTAAAAAATTTTTCGACGCGGTACTTAGAAAATTTTTGACTACCTAAAAAATTTTTTAAGAGTTCCAGGAGTTCTGATTACCGTTTTCGGCAGTTCTCGACGAGTTCTATCGAAAAGTATCAGGTAACAAAGCGATTGGGCCAACGATATTCAAGATACGCGAAATTAAAGAAGTAATCAAAAATTGTTTTTTAATTTTCTTGTTTGTCAAAATTGTTTTTTATGTGTCAGGAACTCTAGGTATTCACTAAATGAAGCTATTGAGCCGCTCAGAACTATTCGATCTCGAATTTCGCTGAGAAGTTAGCACTCCATTTTTTAAAAATTATTAAAAAATTGTATTAACTGAATATCGCATTAAAAAAATACAGAGAACTCTTCGTCTCGTTAAAAGGAAGCAGGAACTCTAATCAGAACTATTGTATCTAAAAGTTAATTTTTCAAAAATTTTTAATTTTTTGGGGGTTTTTAAAAATTTTTTTTTATGCATCAAGAACTCTAGGTATTCACTAAATAAAGCTATTGAGCCGCTCAGAACTATGCGATCTCGAATTTCGATAAGAAGTTAGCACCCCATTTTTAAAAAATTATTTAAAAATAGTTATTAAGCGGAACTCTTGTTATAAATTATAGAGAACTCTTCGTCTGAACAAAAGAAAACGGGAACTCTAATCAGAACTATGGAATTTCAATATTGGGGTGCTAACTTAACACATACGCCCTCTTCACACGGAAGCAAGACAGGATCCCCAGGAAATACCTGCTGAAAAAGGCCTTTAAGGTTCGAATATTAGCTAAGGAGGGCTGGCAAGATCCTAACTTTTTAACCAATGTAAATGTGGACATATGGTACACGGATGGATCGGGAGCAAATGATCGTTTTGGGTCGGGCATCTACGGCCCCAACATCAATCATGAAGAAAGCATACTAGAAAGGTTGTCCACGATTTTTCAAGCTGAGGTACTTGCCATCTCAAGGTGTGCAGAATTCCTGATCGATAGAAGAATCAGGAACTGTATCTTTATCTGCTCGGATAGCAGAGCAGCCATAAATGCACTTGCAAAGACCTCTACAGAATCATCTGTAGTTTGGGACTGCATGCAAGCCCTTGACAAACTAAGGGAAACAAGTCAAGTCACCTTAGTATGGGTCCCTGGTTACCAGGGAATACCGGGCAACAAGAGGGCGGACGGGCTAGCAAAGCTAGGGACAGAAATGGACCTAGCTGAAGACCGTCGGAGTTCCCTTAGTGATAGGTAAAAGAAAGATCAAAGAAATGCTAGAGCGGGAGCATTTAAACTCCTGGAAAGAAACAAAGGACTGTTGGCCAGCCAAGAAATTTATGGAAAAACCTAATCCGACCAGAACAAAAGAGCTAGCAGCAATGGGAAGAGAAAAACTGAAAATGGGCATAGGCCTGCTTACTGGACATTTGCCTCTCAGAGCACACCTATTCAATGTAGGACTGGTCGAACAGTAAAACTGCAGACTATGTGGAGAGGAAAGCGAAGACAGCGTGCACTTCCTGTGTATTTGTCGTATGCTTGCCTGCAAGAGCTATAGATCCTATGAGGCCGCATGTTTCTAACACCCGAAGATCTAGGCGGAGCAAAGATAGGCGACCTCATACGCCTGGCACACGGAGCGGGACTGAGCTTGGTTGCAGTGAGGAGAAGCTTTGAGGAAAAGCAGGGAGTGATGGAACTTTAGAGATTTAGGTCACGTTAGGCGGTTGCCATAGCCCAACCTGTATTACTACTACTACTACCACCACTACCACTACTACTACCACCACTACCACTACTATTACCACCACTACCACTACTACTACCACCACTACCACTACTACTACCACCACTACCACTGCTACCGCTACTACTACTGCTACTACTGCTACTACTACTGCTACTACCGCTACTACTACTGCTGCTACCGCTACTACTACTGCTGCTACCGCTACTACTACCACTACCACTACTACTACCACTACCACTACTACTACCACTACCACTACTACTACTACTACCACTACTACTACTACTACCACTACTACTACTACCACCACTACTACTACTACTACCACTACTACTACTACTACTACTACTACTACCACCACTACTACTACCACTACCACTACCACTACCGAGCCCCTTCTGGGCCTCTGTATAAGTGATTCCTGGCAGACGTTAACATCCACCCTGCCACGGAAACGCCGACGGGACCGCTCCGGTCCTCCTCGCACACCTGGGGAACTTCCCCAGGAGAGGCCTCTCGATCCGGGAGTCGCATTCTTCCCGTGGAAGCTTGTGCCTGTGGAGCTCCAGCGGAAGGTTACCCCCGTCAGGGATCCTCGACGACGGTCATCCGCTACCACTGAGACGCAGACGGATTCCTGGTGGCCTCCGCTGCCATCGCTACCGCTGCCGCTGCCGGAGGAGCTCAACGACGTCGCAGTAGGACCGCCAATCAGCCCGTTGCCGCCAACACCAGCCAAGCCGAGGACACCAGGGCGACGAAAGAGGAGAAAGGTAAACCCTCGGTTATCCCTACAGCTCTTCGGGACGGACTCCGACGGCTCCGAAGAATAGCGATTGGCAGTACACACTGACACACGCACACGCGCTGCAAGGCGACATAAAAACTTACCATTAGTACCGAAAGGTACTCCTGTATATAGTGTACAATAAAGAGCAATCTAATTTAATTTGTGGAATCCCCTTTATTCAGCGGCACCCTTCCACAGACAGGATGCGAATACACATTTGCGGGCAGAAACGGACAGAATGCGTATCCGCATCGGCGAACAGAAACGGATAATGAAATTATGTTCACATTCGACGCATTTTTGCATAAAACGAAAGAAAAAAAAATTATATAGAAAATAATTTGTGTTTTTAAAGCAGAGAATTTGTGTAACCCTCTATGCCATCGATATGACAGATTTCCTAACTTAACGATAGTTAAGCAGCAATTTGAATAATTAGAAAAAGAAAACTTAAATGATTTATATTTCGGCGTCGAATGAGCATAGATTCATTGAAATTGAAGGTGAGGAGTGTCTTCTGCACATTCAACCTGTGCAGATAACGACGAGATTTTTCATTCGCTTTAATTGTTCAAACGACTAAATATTTGATCATTAACAACAGTTAATTTACTTATAATGTTTGAGATTTTAGTTATTATTTTTCTGTATTTTTTCCATGTTGCTTAATGCTTATTAGCATAGTATTGATTTTCATATTGATAGATTCACAGTTATTACGTGTTATAATCGACACTTTGGGGTGCTACAATTGACACCACCGCGGTCAATAGTAACAAATTGCGGCGATGCCATTAATGGTAAATATTTTTATAATTTTTTCAAATATTTATTATGTTAAAATTAACGCCAAAGAAGACCTTTGTTTTCATGTAAAATTTAGATTTTCTCTTGTTTATAATAAATTAGTTAGTCGCAAAAACCTTTTTTCTGTTACAACCGACACCATTGCACTCTCCCTATAACGCACCCGAGAGTCTAACCCGGATCTCTTGTATTTCGTATGAAAAAATGTTTATATTATAATTTTATATAATTATGTATAAAACATTTTGATAATTATGCACTTTAAGAGACACTACGACCGACGATTTTAGCTTTGACATATGGTTTCAAAGTCATGACCTTGTGTGACCTCCAACAGGTTTTAGGTGGCTGTCCTTTATTAAAAATTTGAAAAGTGATATCTCTTTTCTACTATATGAAAGGGGGGAAAGTGGGGTGGACTACCTAAAATCTGCTGAAGGTTACTTAGAATTATGATAACATATGTCAAGGTGGAGTGAAAGTCACTTCGCGTGGAAAATTGCGTGGAAAGTAAAATATATTTTAAAGCAGAAAATTTTTGTTTCATCATATACCATGGTAGTAAAAGGAAACACCATTTTTTTAAACTTCTTTTATCAATAACTTTTTAATGAAGGACAACCGCCATCTGAAACCTGTTGGAGATCATTCAGAGTGACCTTAACGACATATGTCAAGAGCAAGGTAATCGACGCGGTGTCCATTAAAGCACATAATTACCAATACTTTTCTTGGGAATTGATTAAGTAGATATTAAAAAAAAACTAGAAAGTTTTAAAATAATATATTAGAATTCTATTTATTATTACATATAAAATACATACATGTTTTATTAAAAAGCATATACATGATGGATTATGTACTTTATCTACATACTTGTGTATTTTATATTCGATTACTGTTATTAATAAAATAATATGTGCATATATTATGAACATATTTATTCAATAAAACGTTAATAAAATAATTAAACTGCCAGAGTGCGCTGAGATTAACGTTCATCAGAATTTTGGTATTGCTGCGCTTGTGTTATTATGTATTTGAAGCTTGTTAAATCCAGCTGAAAAATATTAAACAAATCTTTCCAATATAATATGCTATAATTCTTACAAGATAATATAGTCTACCAAACGATATAGCTGAAAAATCTCGAATCTTGTCATAATAACCACAAACGTTTGGTTTAACCAAAGAACAATTTAATAATTATTTGGTTATGATTTCAAAATCATTTTTCATGCATTAGAGAGGTCTATTATATACCGATATTAAAGTCATCAGGGCGGACAAAGCTGCGCTGTAAAACTGAAAAAAATATACTTTCATTATACTTAATGAAAATATTTATGTTAAAATGAGGACAATTAATAAAAAAGAATGTTGAATATGTAAATTAACAATGAAAAATATAAAAATGCATTTAACCCTTTGCGGGACACATTTTTCTTCTAAATAAATTATTGAAATCATAGGTCATCTATGAGTTTTCGGGGTCGCTGATTATGATTCTGATGTCAGAATTACAAATTCAAAATGGCGGATTCAATATGATTACCATTTTAGGCTAAATTCACAGTTTTTTGTTCAATTTGCACGAAACTGGATATACGAAGGTTTTTGAGGTCGCTGAATACGATTCCGACGGCGGAATTACAAAATTCAAAATTGTGGATCCAATATGGCGACTATTTCGGTCGAAATTCGAAGTTTTTCAAATTCCATAAATATATCAATTTTCCAAAACTTCAAAAATTTTTTTCGGTAAAACTAGCAAGCAGAAAATTGTGAAAAAAAATATATTATAGTTTTAGATGTGGAGTACACGCATAAAAATTTTCAAAGCTCTAGTACTTCACGTTTAAGAATAGTCGAATTTATTCTGAAAAAAAGAGTTTTTTTATAATATATTAATTGTTTGTAACAAAATTGCCTAAAAAGTACTTATATGCGCATACATACTGCAAAATAGATCAGAAATATGGAAAAACTAAGAATAAAAAGGTGAGACGTATACGTTCCATTGCCCCTCAAAGAGTTAATTAAGAAATGATTTCAATATTATGTTGCCATTTAGATATTTATATAATTTACAAAATTGTATGTAGAAGTATTTATTGTCTATTATATGTGTACAATTTATTACATATATACTTATACTTTTAATTAATATTGGACGTACCTGGTGAACGAAATTATATCCAAAGTGGAAAAATCCGATGCCAAATTTTACCTCCCTTAGTTTTATTTGCAACATAAATTGTAAAATCTAATTGAAATAAACAATTGAATGTCAGTTATACATTGCCTTTCATGAAAGTTCAGACATTAGCATAAATTCTATCAAATGGCCATAAAATTAAGGCATTATTATAAAACATCAATTATGTTACATTGTTAGATATGAAAGGAGCAATCCAATCTCTTAAATTTATCTATTATGTTTTCATCATACTAGATTATCGAATTCAACAATCGATCTTCCAATCGTTTGTAAGCAAATTCGTATATTCAGTGAAGCACTCATTGAACATCGCACAACGCGCGTAATAACTTTTCTATAGTTATTTGATGTATAATATACTCGCTTATGACAAGTGAAAAATGCTTAAACTAGCAACCGAAACATGTAATGTTATGATCATTATTTCAATTTTTATTTAATGTAATCATAGTTGATTTCTATTTCAAAACATTTTTTAACTTTTTATTTGTGCGAACTTTATAACCGACTTTTACATGCCTTTTCCATTATTTTTATTGTTAATTTTGACATCAAGAGTCCTTGTATTGTTTAATTTACCCTTAAGTCTTAAACAATATTACGTTATTTTTAACTTCAATATGTGTCAAAATCAATCAATTTTTCAGTTTCAAACAGCGTCCATATTAATAAGTAAATTTGAGACAAATTTAATATTAAACTAAATAACGCTGATTGCAAAAGTTTTATAAATTATTTTTAATTTTATATGCTAAAATGTTTAGCGTTTATTTGATAGAACATTGATATAATCGATAAATTTCAAATGTTCTCTTTCGGCATAAAATGAAAAAAATTTATAAAATTTTTTCTAGTCTATATATTCTTAGTCTATTGGTAGCTATAATGTTAGTATGTGCACAAGTATCCTAAAATATACAAGAGTATAATACAATTGCTCTTTTATAATATAATGTTTTAATTTTTTGCATAATCGTTGAGTAAAATTTATGCAGGTATTCGAACTTCCATGAACGCTAAAGCCGAGTAAAATTACGCATAGAATGGTTAAAATTTTCTGTAACATTTTATCGTAATTATTTACCTGTTTACGTAAGTTCTCATCGAGATTATAATTGGATAATTTGTGAAGAATTGCTACTGTCTCGTTTATCTGAAATTATTTTTATACAATATAAAAATTTGTAATAAAATTGAAAATTTTGCAACGAATAAATAAGGTTATTTCGAAGAAAACTTCAATATGTATAAATTTATTGTTACGAAATTGCTGCTTGTGCTTATTATTCTAGTTATAAATAATTAGTAATGTTTTAATTCTAAATTGAAAGAAAAGATTGGTTGATGCTACAAAATTTAGATAATAAAATATGGCATAGCATTTTTAATCGATTGCAGCAACCAGTTTTTGGTTGCATAGCAGCAAATTTTTAGTTGCGTCAGCCTATCGAAATCATATACTGACATTGCGAATAAGCTAACGCAACTAAAAATTTGCTGCTACAACCAAAAACTGGTGGCTGCAGCAAATTAAAAATGTTATGCCATATTTTACTGTCTAAATTGTTGCAACCAATCTTTTCTTTCAGTGTACTATACCTTATGGTAAACAGTTTGACATATGTAGTTTAATGCAAGAAAGAACGCGCTAACCAGAATAAAAAACGAAATTGAAATTGAATAACCGCAAAAAAATCTAAATGACAACAGTTGAAATCGTTTACTTCCAGCTACAAACATCCAATATATACTGATAAAGAAGAAAACAGTTTGTATAAAACTCCATAGCGTTAATAGTAACATTTGTATGTTGAATATTTTATTTAGTTTGCGTGATATAAGGCATAGTTGTAGATGGACGTGCCTGTAAAGAAATCATAATTGTTAATTAATAAAAGACACGAAAAGTGTCTAAGCAAAATATATTTTTAGTCTCGAATTTGATTTAAAATATAGTTGTAATCGGTTCAAAATGTGCAATTATTTCACACAGTTGAAGTTAAATTTGTATTTTTGTGTATAGGTATGTGTATATGCATA
Source organism: Trachymyrmex cornetzi (assembly GCF_001594075.2). Taxonomy (NCBI): domain Eukaryota; kingdom Metazoa; phylum Arthropoda; class Insecta; order Hymenoptera; family Formicidae; genus Trachymyrmex; species Trachymyrmex cornetzi. The sequence goes on from NW_017295589.1 coordinate 31,639, forward strand.
CATATCATATATATATTATACACTGGACCGGCAATTTACCTCGCTCGTAGGTGTGGAATTTTGACCTGACGATATACAGGACCGGCAACTTATCTCGTGGGCGTGGAATTTATGACTGACGAAAGGAAAAAGGAAAGAGTACAAAATGATGACCATTTTTTTATTTTTTAGTTATTTTGTGCTCTTTGTTGCCGACCATTTTTTAACAATTGCAAATTGCGACGCTCTGTCTAACAGTTGGCAAGAGCTCATTTATATATGGGCCGTAACTGTATGCCGTAATTTGTAAAAGTGATTAGTCACATTCGAATATTCCCCTCTCATTCAATTGTAAGAGAGGAATGCTCGACAGTGATTAGTCAATTCTTTGAGATAACGACATACGGCACACGATTATGGCTAGTATAAATGATTTCTAAAGTTGAATAAATCTGCTATGCGCGCAGTTGTACTGCCATCACAAATATCGATCAGCATTCGCAAATAACATTTAAAAAAATTTACAGTTGATTTTTAATTCTTGGATTCCTTTGGTGTGAATGTCCATACTAAGTTAAATTTTGGGTATGGAGTGCTTCACGATTCCACACTATGGTTGCCGGACCTGATGATTTATATGTACATAGGGGAAAGTTGCTGAATGCGTACCACTTAACGTATTTTTTATTATATTTCTCATTTAGAACTGATTTGTGTGCAAATGAAGATTAGAAATTGTA
>NW_017295589.1:32743-45668 GCF_001594075.2 Trachymyrmex cornetzi
TCATTACATTACTATCGGCTATATAAATTGATCAAAAATTAACATTTGTTATATCTGATTTTTTAAAATGTTGTTTGCACGCACAAAATAAGGTATAGCTTGTTGAATTTTTGTCTACATTACTCATTTTTTATTTAGTTCATATTTTTGTCATTAAATGTTGCTTATATTACGTAATAATATGAAATATCGACGAGGTACGATTTAGGTGACCAGTACGCATTCAGCAACTTTCCCCTATTAGGTGTACAACTTTGCTTCCGTCGTGTTGTTTTGCGAAATTCGAGGCTTTATTGTAAAAAACTGATTATACATTTATGATTCAAAGTATTGTCCATCGCTGGCCACTACTTTCTTCTATCTTTCGGGCAGCGTGCGAATCCCGCGTCGAAAAAACTGGTCATCTTTTGAGGCGATCCATGAATCGATCCAATTTTTTACTTCTTCATAAGACCGGAAGTGCTGGTCAGCCAGGCCGTGTGCCATTGATTGAAATAAGTGATAGTCAGAGGGAGTAGCGTCTGGAGAATACGGCGGGTGGGGTAGGACTTCCCATTTCAACGTTTCCAAATATGTCTTAACCACTTTCGCAACATGGGGTCGAGCATTGTCATGCTAAAAAATCACTTTATCGTGTCTCTCGTTGTATTGCGGCCGTTTGTCTTTTAATGCTCGGCTCAAACGCATCAATTGTGTTCGATACCGATCGCCTGTGATTGTTTCAGTCGGTTTTAACAACTCATAATACACTACGCCGAGCTGGTCCCACGAAATACAGAGCATGACCTTGGAGCCGTGAATATTCGGTTTGGCCATCTACGTGGAAGCATGGCCGGGAACTCCCCATATTCTCTGCGCTTGGGGTTATCGTAATGAACCCATTTTTTGTCTCCAGTAACAATGCGATGCAGAAATCCTTTCCGTCTTTGCCTTTCAAGCAGCTGTTCACAAACAAAGAAAGCCGTTCAACATCTCTCGGCTTCAACTCGTACGGCACCCAATTTCCTTGCTTCTGAATCATTCCCATGGCTTTGAGGCGTTTTGAAATGGCTTGTTGAGTTACTCCCAATGATCGTGCCAATTCTTCTTGATTTTAACACGAGTCTTGATCAAGTAATGATCTTCAATTCTGCATCTTCAAAAACCTTCTCTCTTCCACCGCTATTCCGGTCTTCGACGTCAAAATCACCGTTCTTGAAGCATTGAAACCACTCACGACACGTTCTTTCACTAATAGCGGCCTCACCATAAGTATTTGAGAGTATTCGATGAGCCTCAGCCGCAGATTTCTTCATAATGAAACAGAAAATTAAAACCTCCCGCAAATGACGAGAATTTGACTTGTAAACTGATATTTTCAATCGAGAATAACTTTATGATGCAGACACAAATCAATTAATGTTTCTATGGGGTTATATTGACAGATGCCCAAGTTTAATGTATGACATCTATGATCTATTTATTTCGACTACCACTTACCGCTAAAGCCATCTATAGGAAAACGGCGGAAGCAAAGTTGTACACCAATATTATACATATTCCGGTAAAAAGTTTTTCATGTATGTGTTACGTCCAGCGGACTCTCGCAACCTTTTTTTTCTCTTTCTCACGGAGACCTGGAGTTGTCAACTTGTAAGATAGTTAAAAAGTAATTAAAATCTTTCCCACGAAAAATTAAAAGCAAAGACTCCAGTATCTCCAGTAGCTAATATAAAGTAAGAATCGGTGAACGCAGGAAACTAATGCAGCATGATGACACCCTCCTTGGACAACGCTATTAAGAAGACAATTAATGTCTGTGAAAACTCGATATTGGCTTCTAAACATTTTTCTAACAGTGCAAACGATTCTCACGATGTCCAAAAACCATAAAATATAAAAGTGACACGCGACGTCCACGGGAGGTGTTTGACGGCCCCGTGCCGACGCTGCACGTGCGCTCGTCTTACACGGTGCACCTGCATTTCCCCATAATTTAAGAAGAAAAGCATAAAATTAAGACTGACACTTGTTGACATAAAACCGACTCCTTCCCTCCCCCACAATGTATCCTAAATCTTGACCAATCCAGAAGCTAGAAAAGTGTCCCACCACTTAATTAGAATCCCACCAACCAAGGGAGAATCGGTATATAAACCGCGGTTCCGCGGCCCTAGACACAGAATTTTTCCGAAGTTAATCTACTAATCTCAGAGAGAAGTAACCGTATAATCTCGGGTCTTTTGACCCCTATTAACCTGAACCCCCCACCATCGAAAATCAAGTTCGCAATAGGTCAAAAATTTAGTGATAATTAGGTGCTAATTTAGTACCCTATTCCGAAATTTAGTGCTCAAGCCGTCTAGCGGTAATTAAAAAAAAATGGGGGGTCCAACTAAATATTAAGCTGGGCCCCCCCATAAAAAAAAATATACAGGGCACGTATACAAAAAATAAGTACACAGGAAATTTAGTGCTAATTTAGTGTTCCAAAATAGAGCCAAAAAAAATTAAAATATAGCGTAAATATTCGAATATAGCATTAATTCCAATATTAGAGCGCGCCGCGCTCTAAAATTCGTCTCAAAATCGTCAAATAATTAAGTGTTCGATTAATTATATTAATTTCAAAATAATCCTTAGACATTGTAGTATCGAATATGTACATATCTGAATTTAGTGCTCACTCTAAGTCATTGAAAATAATTAATACGTCGCGGAAGAGCGCGCGCCGCGCTTTAAAATTGTAGAATCGAACGAACTCACCGAGTGAAGTTCGATTGGAATTATGCTGGTGGTTTTGTCCGTATGGATAATGTAGTAGCGTACCCGCTACGCGCTTAGCCAACAGTTTTAGAAAAGATGATAAAACTGAAAATGGCGGCACCGGCGCCACCGGTTCCCTGCGGCCCTCTGTCGATTCGCCATTTCATTTGTTGAGAGAAAAAGGAGCAGATCGCCCAAGGAGTCCCTCTTGAATCGGGCGGGGTAGATAGAGATGTATTATTTATGGGTGGGAAGGCTCCATACGGACAAAACCACCAGCATAATTCCAATCGAACCTCACTCGGTGAGTTCGTTTGATTGTACAATTATGCTTTGTGGTTTTGTCCGTATGGATAATGTAGATGTTTAGAAGGCGATTAGTCTCCTTTAATAAGCAAACGTTTGATCCTGTAATCGATATTATTTGCTCAGGTTGTGTAACTTAAAAACAAAGCAAGCGGTCGAGATATCTGTATTGATAACAGAAGTCTAAAATCTAGTAAAAACTTATCCAGGAATAATTATAAAATAGCTAGTAATGATTATAAAGATAATAATATCTACGGCGACTAGAGCCTTATAGCGTTTTCGGTCCGGCCGGGTTTGCACCAACTTGGTTCGGAAAATGCTTCGCTATTGGTTGACGTTACACGCTGGTTGACGTTACACTAATAGGAGAGCATGAAACATCATTACTTCAACCCAAGTTGGTGCGAACTCGGTCGGGCCGAAAACGCCATTAACTTAAATTAGAGCTTGTAAATGTTTGTACTCCATCGCTTGAGAGTCCATACAACAACGAAAACGGCGTATATGTGTGAAGTAAAGGAAAACAAACTTATAATACGCCAAACTTAAAACTATGTGGTGAACTTATAAGAGAAAAGGGGGCACTTAATTAAGGGTGCAGAACTGAGTTACTGAACTCTTCTGGGTCTATAATCGGACGGTTGTAAAAACGTGCGAAAACTTGCGACGATCCCGTCCAACCTGCCGCCCGCTTTATTAAATCCATTGTTATCCCTTTCTTGGCTGCAGAAGAGGTAGAAGCGTGGCGCGTACTATGTGATTTAAATAAGTCAGTTCTAATCCCACAGTCTTTTAGGCTCGAGCGTATCCATCGGCTGATGGTTTGTTGCCCCACCGCCTTATGAGGCCGGACGAAAGATATGAAGGAGTCGCCCGAAAAAGACCTAAAGTCCTGGATTATGTTAAGATAGTGTTTCACTAATCTGTAAATGCACAGGCTTTCGTTGTACTCAAAAGGCGAGACCGAGAAAAAAGGTTGCGGACGCCCCGGAGCCGAGGTCTTAATACGATCTGGTACCTTGATAGTGAGTTTGTCGCTCAAACTGATCTGAGATAGTCTGAAAAAAGCCAGCGTTTGAGCGCGCTGGCCTGTGCCGAGAGCGAGGAGCAAAACTAATTTTTTAGAAATAACTTCGAGAGAAAGCGAATCGTAGGGAAAAATAGATTTGAGTCTCGCGATAACCGGAGCCGGATCCCAAACGTAATCGTATCGAGGCCGAGGAGGATTAAGAATAGCTACTCCCTTGCAAAAACGGGTTATCAACGTATGGTTTCCGATTCCGCTATGTGTGATGAGGGAAACAGCGCTCCTGATGGTGTTAATCGCTGAGTAGGACCTTGTCCGTTCTAGCTCTTGGATCAGGAAGCTCAAAAATTGTGAGGGGCTTGGTGCGAAAGGAGAGATCCTCTTTGATTGGCAGTAGGATCACCAGTCACTCAGAGGCTTTGTATATTGACGAATAGTTGAATCCGCTAATGAGGCCAACATGACATCCAAAGCTCCTATTGGGACCTTGCGATTAAGGAAAGCTAGCCGGATAAGCTCCCTGCCGCCAGGGAAAGAGTCTTCCAGGCCGGGTGTTGTATTCTGAAAGGAGAAGAAAGTAAATGATCGTGAGATAGTGGAAAAATTATAGGGTCCTCGGTCAAAAGATGATGAAATAAAGGGAATCATGGTTGCGATGGCCACCAAGGGACCACTACGACTCCTCTTGCCTTATCATTTACAATTTTTCGAAGAACCCGCGGTAAAAGAATAAAAAGCGGAAAAGCAAAAAAGTTAATATCTCTCCAAGAGAGGGTAAAGGCATCTACTGCTACAGAACCCGGATCCGGAAACCATGACACATAGGAGGTACAGTTAGTGTTAATAATTGATGCAAATAGGTCGACGTCAAAAGGTCCGAATTGCGCCGAGATTTCGGCAAAAGCCTCCTGTGATAACGATCATTCCGTGTCGGGGCTCACTGTTCTAGATTCTCGATCGGCAATGGAGCTGTCAATAGATGCGATGTAAGAAGCAAACAGGAAGATATTGCGCTCTTCGCACCATGTCCATATCTGTTTTACTAAAGACATTAAATACGGATACTGGATGTATCCGAAGCGGTTAATGTATGCGATAGCTGTCGTATTGTCTATGCGAAGAAGAATATATTGCAATCCGAAAGATCCTAGGCAAAGCATTTTAGGGCATAAAATGCGGGTTTAAGTTCGAGAAAATTTATATGGGCTGATTTCTCCTCCTCTGACCACCATCCATGTGTACATAGGTCGCCACAAAAGGCGCCCCATCCTGATAAGGATGCGTCTGAGAATATTTCTCGAATTGCTGTACCAGAGCGGAGAATACGAGCCTGGCTGGTATCCCATAAGATCCTGGTCCACCATTGGAAATTCCCCACCAAGTGCGGCAAGATTTCCATCTTAGCCATAAAGTCTCCCTCTGACTTTAATAGCGCCAAAAACTTTTCTCTTTCGAATTCTCTGGTGTATAATAGACCGTATTGCACCGCGGGATAGATAGATACCAGGGAGCCAATCATGCTCGCAAAGTCTCTGATCCGGCATATGGATCTCGATGTGTAATCCAAGACCATCCTGAGCAGAGTAGCCCAACGCTCCGGAGGGATTGTAATCGACTGCGAAATAGAATTGAAAATAAATCCCAAGTACTTGCACTCTTGTGTGGGAACAAGCTGTGATTTTGCAAAGTTAAAAAGGAAACCGAGCGCTGAAAGAAGATTGATACTTCCTGGTTTTGTAAGGCCTCTTCCCGTGACGGGCTGATGAAAAGAAAATCATTTAGATAGATAATTGAACAGAAACCCTCCTTTCGCAGTTTTGTCACTACTGGCTTCATAATTTTTGTAAAAATGTATGGTGCAGTGAAAAGACCAAAGGGGAAGGCCGTAAACTCGTACGTCACGCCCCGCCATTGGAAACGAAGAAAACGTCGACTTTTCTGAGCAACAGACACGAGTAAGTATGCATCTTGCAAATCCAGAGTTGACATCCATGAATCCTGGGTCATCAATTGGGCCACCATGCGCTAATCCTCTAGTTGAAAATGAGGTGGTGACAGAAAACAATTCAAATCTTTTAAATTTAAAATAAATCGCATTTCCCCTGAAGGCTTCTTAATAAGAAAGAAAAGGGATAAAAACTGATTTTCTGCAGGGGGGGTGGCTACTATAGCCCCGCTTGTGAGCAACCGATGAATCTCTCTATCGCGGGCTTCCGCCTCAATAATTGAAAATTTCGGTTCCTGCAAAAAATTAACGAGGTTGCGGATAACTTAAAAAGGGGATCTCGTAACCGCGTATAGCGTTCAATACTTCCGAATCGCGTGTTAATTTTTTCCAGTGCGCAAAATACCGCGATAATCTTCCGGCAGTTCTTACTTCATTTAGCGGTGGGACCTCGTTCGGGAGTGAGATCGGCGGCGGGAGCTCTGTGAGTGGCTCGATTTCTGTATATCCCCTGAGCTGCGAGTCGAGGTCGCCACCTTCCGAACAGGGGCATTGAGGTTTCCCTTCTGGATTGGCAGTTGCTTGAGAGGCTGCTGTTGGGTTGGCTGGAATCGGGCTCTAGTTGACGAGTTCGGGCCCAAAGAATATCTCGAGAGCTCCTTGCCTGCTTTTTCGCATGCCTGTGCCGATTTAAGGCCTTCTGCGAAAGATGAACCGAAGAGCCATTCGTCGACTAACGACACATCAGCCGCTGACTTTCCCACATATGTCAGGTATGGTTTGATAACGGACTGCCTGGCAAGAGATAACCTGAATTGGTGGTCGGCCAGCAGGTGGATACCTTCTGCCAGTTTTGAAATAGCGTCTCTTATGTCTGTCTGTAAGGTCTGATTTTGGTAGGCCTTCAAGAGGTTAGACATGCCTGAGCCGAACGCATTCAGGCAAGCGCCAACTTGCTGCATCTTCATCTGATATTCATCACGTTTCAGGACACTATGATGCTTCGCTAAGGCTGATCTTAATTCGACATTTAATTTGGGGAGACCCAATTTTGTTAAATTACCCTTGAGATCAAATTTCGACAGCAGGAACGAGCGAAGATCCTCTTTCAGGCCGGATCTAACCTCATTCCTCGTGGATTCCAGAATTACTGCGTTCCAAGGGGATCCCGTTGTGGCTGGCTGTTCCCCGAAAAGGTCTCTTGCCAAGGAGGCGTCATTTTCTTTATTTGAATCCTGCGGGATCTCGGGGGTCGACTGGAGGTCGAAACTCACCTTGGATGAGGCGTGATGCTCTGGAACGAGGGAAGGAATGGCATTGTCAGATAGAGCAATCGGTTATGTTCCCTCTTTATCTTAACGAAGGAACATACCTGGTTCGCCGCCCCGGTTCTGAAGAACTGTCTGCTCATCTGCCTGTTCTGAAACCTCTGGCTGGGAAACTGCTGTCTCACCAGCCAGGGAAGGATCAGTGCCCTCTGTCCCGATGTCCAGTACGAAGCTGGAAATAGCTGCTTCCGAAAATTTCGAACTAGACTGCTCTTTCATAAAAGCGAAGATTTCGTTGAGAGCGGAAGCCAATGTGTCCCTGGAACGAGAAGCACTGCACAACCTAACCTAACCTTCGCAAATGCTGCCTCCTGCACCGCATGCCGTTCGGAATCACGTGCATTATCTCGATCACGCTCCCTCGATCGATTTCGTGAATAATGGTGATGTTTATGCTTATGTTTCGGCATTTCCGAACAAAAGGCATAAGAAATTAACCGAAGCATAAACTACAAACACTGTTAGTTGCGCGCAACAGAAGTACAATGAAATGGCGGATCGACAGAGGGCCGTACGGGACCGGTGGCGCCAGTGCCGCCATCTTCAGTTTTATCATCTTTTCTAAAACTGTTGGCTAAGCGCGTAACGGGGGTACGCTACTACATTATCCGGGAGGATCCCGTTTGCCTACAGTTCTGCTTGTACACACCACTCATATCAACTGGTGCCTAGTAATTTTTTACTGTTTTGCCAACGAGATTATTTTATTTTTAAATTGGCCAATCAGCGATACATGTGTGCAATATGCGATGTATGCAATCGGAGCCCTCCCGCGAAAGGTAAGTATATAATGTGAAACATGATAGTGTGAAGATATAACGTAATATTGAAATCAATATAAACTTAAAATAACAATTTTTACTAGAATTTACATTGGCGTCCATGCGTTGGTATACGCACATGGACATATCCCAAACACAAAGGAAGTCATTTCGATCGTTTTGCTGCAGCGACGTCGTGAAAAACAGGAGGCATGAAAAGTGCCGCTCTGATCAGTGTCAAAGGAACCACATTTTCCGTTTGTCGACATAGCGTCGCGATGTCCTAAGGCGGTGAAGATTATAATCTCATTCCTTATTGGCCATTGGGCGGAGTTATAGGACACAATTTTACATTGCAAAAGACCTTATTTTGATACCATAATCAATCGAGCACCTAATTTGACGATTTTCAAACGAATTTTAAAGCGCGGCGCGCGCTCTTCCGCGGCGTATTAGTTATTTTCACTGACTTAGAGTGAGCACTAAATTCAGATATGTACATATTTCGATTCTACAATGTTTAAGGATTATTTTGATACTATAATTAATCGAGCACCTAATTATTTGACGATTTTGAGACGAATTTTAGAGCGCGGCGCGCGCTCTTCCTCGACGAATTAATTATTTTCAATGACTTAGAGTGAGCACTAAATTCAGATATGTACATATTTCGATACTACAATGTCTAAGGATTATTTTGATACCATAATTAATCGAGCACCTAATTATTTGACGATTTTGAGACGAATTTTATAGCGCGGCGCGCTCTAATATTGGAATTAATGCTATATTCGAATATTTACGTTATATTTTAATTTTTTTTGGCTCTATTTTGGAGCACTAAATTAGCACTAAATTTTCTGTGTACTTATTTTTTGTATACGTGCCCTGTATATATTTTTTTTATGGGGGGCTCCAGCTTAATATTTAGCTGGACACCCCCCATTTTTTTTTAATTACCGCTAGACGGCTTGAGCACTAAATTTCGGAATTAGGGTACTAAATTAGCACCTAATTAGTACTAAATTTTTAACCTATTGCGAACTTGATTTTCGATGGTGGGAGGTCCAGGTTAATAGGGGTGGTCTTTTGGTCTTTAGTTCGCTTCACAATTTCTCTCGGTATTTAACCAGTCGAGTCGTAAAAGCCATAATTTATATAGTTACATATATATATATATTCATATATACATATATATATACATATACATATATATAATTCAAACATATCAAATCAGTGCAACAGAAGCTGAAGGCACCAGACCAAAGCATCATCACCTCTGAGTCGACACCTTCATCCCAGCCGTATCAAGCAGTAAGTGAACATCCCCTAATATCCGGTTTTTCACCCCCCTTCTTCTTTTTCTTTTTCTTTCGTAATTATCATTATCACTTCATTCGGCTCTGTTATTATTTTCTTTTATTGTTTTTTCTTTCCATCCACCCTCCATTAAATAAATAAACGTTGCAGTGCGTTCTAACAGGGCCAATACTCCACAACGCCGTAGCGTTATTGTGTTTGTCTGCTCACGTAGACGCAGCGTTCGGAGCAGGACTCTACCTTCGCCGGACCGTCGGCCCCGCGATTCCTTACGTCCAACCACCGACATCGGAGAATCCAACCGCGATAGAGACACCGACATTACCTTCCCCCTTGCCACTTCTTTCTCCACCTCTTGACATATCTTACCCGCCCTTTAAATATTTCATTCAATTCACTCCATTCCTTACACTTGAATACACACACACACACCCACACACATATCATTTAATTGCAAAAATGAATCAACTATGTGATTGCAACTTTAATGTCAATTATATAATATAACTAAAGCACCGACTATTTTAATTCCAACGACACCTCCTTATATTCTTAGATGTTAACCCGCGATTGCACTTGCTCCTATCCCCGGTTATTTGGATTCACTTCCAAGACTGAAAATAAGGGCATTCGAACTGGCACATCTGGCGTAAAAGTGTGTCCTTGCGGCACACTGACCCAGTTCGAGCCTTTAACGTGTGCGTTCGCCTCGTGGTCCGCTCAGCCGAGCGTCGACCTCAAGAGATGCTTCCACTTCGTCCCCCTTTAGACTCCCGGTTCTTCGAGAGCCTCAGGACGAAGGGAAGTGCCTCCCGTTTGAGTCGATTCTCCCCCTAGCTCCCCTGCGGTCCGGAGCTTGGTCACGACAAAAACGGTAGGTCGGTTCCTGTTGCGTTCAACCCCCCTGCTCCATGCGTGCGGAGCTTGGACGTAACATTTAAATATGTATAAATATACATAAAAACGTATAAATATTTATAAACATATATAATTATATGTAAAGTAATCCGTATAGCCCAAAATATTGCAGCAATATTATTTTGAAAGATGACAATATTTTATAAAACGTTGTTGCAATATATTGTTGCAATATTACAATTCAGTAAATAAGTACGCGGTCCCACCAGAGAGATACGCTTCTTGTAAGAAGGAACATCCAAGGATCATATAGGAAGGCGTACGCAAATCGAGTTAGCGAGAATATCGAGTCGATTGGAGATTCCCAATCTTTTTTTAGACATGTTCGGATTCCCACCTGGATGTTCTCCGGGTGTCATGTCATTTTTGTTTAACGATCGGTAAATAACAAGGATGGAATGATACCTGCGCTATGTAACAATTTTTGTAATATTGCGCACTATTGAAATATTGTTGCAATATTGCCGCAATATTTCGTGCTGTAGGGGAGGTCCATACATGTTCATATATCCCTTTTTCTTTAATAAAATTACTTTTTAGTGTAATAAAAATAATAATGATGCAAAAACACCAAAAATAATTATAGGGATAATTTTTGCATTGTTAATTTTAGAAAAAATCAAGTTTTGATAAATTTGGATGTTTACATCACAGGACCCTCCTCCAATGACTTTGACTTTAACATGCATTGTCAAGGTTATGACCTTGAATAACCTCCAACAAGATTTAGCTGTCGATTGTTATTCGTTGAAAAGTTATTAACAAAAAAGTTTGAAAGATAGTGCCTGTTTTCTACTATATAAAATAGAAATTAAGCAGGGGCGAAGGTGGAGTGGAATTTGTTTCACGTTGAAAGTCGTACGCCCCTTAGCGGGAGGGAGGTGGGGTGGAATTCCTTTTGCGGTGGAAAGCCATTATGTAAGCAAGGCAGGATATAGAATAGTTTTTAATATTACATATAACAGAAATTAGTTATTTTTTCAAACTTTTTTTATTAATAACTTTTTAACGACTAAGGAGCGACAGCTAAAACTTGTTGAAAGTCACTCAGAGTCATGACCTTGACAACCTATGTCAAGATCAAGGTCATTAGGGAGGGGGTCCCCAATGTAAATAATTAACAAATGTAAAAAAAATTGTTTATATACAATTATGTACAGGGTGTTACAGATACATACTAGGCAGTACGACGGGTTGCGCGACAAACTTTGTATGGCCAAACGTGGTTTAATAGACAATGAAGTGACTTTATACATTATAATGTTTATACTACAAAGTTTTATTATTTATTACACGCTTGGTCATGTGAAGTTTGCCGCGCAACCCGTCGTACTGCCTAGTATGTATCTGTAACACCTTGTATAATTTTATATATAATTTTATGAGAGTAATTTTTTTTGTCTTTCTCCAATCTTGATTTTTTTTTAAACAAATAGTACGAAAATTATCCTTTAAATTATTTTTAATGTTTTCACATTATTATTATTTCTGTTACATCAAAAAGTAATTTTACAAAAGAAAAAAGAATGTATGACCATGTATGAACATATTTCATATATAATTATGTATGTTTATAAATATTTATTCATGTTTATGTATAACACATCACTCAATAAGTCCCGGGCCTAACTAATAAAACAACAACTTTTAGGCAAAATTCGACTTTATTCATCAACATAGTCTCCTTCTAGGGTGATACACTGATTCCAACGCTTCTCTAACAATTCGATGCCTTTTTTGTAGAACGGTTTGTCTTTGGCCTCAAAATACGCCTCAGTTTCCGCAATAACCTCCTCATTTGATCTAAATCTCTCTCCCTGGAGCATTCTTTTGAGGTCTGCAAATAGCTAGAAGTCGCTAGGCGCCAGATCTGGAGAATACGGTGAATGGGAAAGCAATTCAAAGCCCAATTCGTGTACTTTTGCCAATCAACACACGAAATTCAGATTTTTCCATTGTTTTGAAAAATGCAAAAGTAACGTCACTTAAAGTTACCACTGTAACTTGTAAAGTAAAGGTCCGAATTGTCGTGAAATTTTAAATCATATCGTTTGAAGGTTAGTACTTTCTAAAAATTATATGGATTTGTTATTAGTGCGTCATCTATTATATCAGGCCCGGGACTTATTAAGTGATGTGTTATATAATTATGTATGTTCATTCAATATTTATTCATGTTTATGTATGTTTAATCATATTTATGCATATTCATACATAAAAAAATTTTTTACTGACATATGTAGAGTGTGCCAGAGTGACCGCCAAATATTTCTTGCACAGGTAAAGCCGACAAAACTGAGTCCAAAATTTCTTTACCATTTTACAATTTTCACACTAGTTCACAAGATATTAATTAAAGTTCGCTAAATATTGGTTGTTACGCATCTGACAGTCGTGCACGACATATAAAAGAAAACGGACGGACAACACATTTGCGCACATATATATATACATTACAAGGCCATGCATATGATCAAAGGAAGCCGAGGTATCAATGGATTTTTGTATTATTCCGCGCCCCTAATTACATATACTTCCAGACGAATGTCTCGTCTTCCGGGCGACTGTCTCG
>NW_017295589.1:47500-48341 GCF_001594075.2 Trachymyrmex cornetzi
ATCCATCAACGCGAAAATACAGTGCGTTCCTTAAACGGCTCGTGCTGATAGACAGAACATTGGTTCTTAATAATTTTTTACTCAAGTACCATCAACTTTACAGAAAAACAGCAGACAAAAATTATTTATCTTCTTCTTATAAGATTCTGAGAAGTTCTTCCTTGAAGTTTTACTGTAAAATTGATGGTATTTTAGAAAAAAATTATTGAAGACCAATATTAGGCAATTTTTATAGCAATTAATATCCAGAGTTGAAAAGCGTTACTTTTTCCGCTACTTTCCCGTTACTTTTTATAATAAACATGACGTTACAATTTTTTATAACTAAACGCTAAGGTTACGCTCGATAAAAGTCGATGTATGCGCTGATGCACGTTTCAATTTTGGCGTCACCATCACTCACGCGATCATCCATGCTTTTTTTGTATTACGGAGTCGGAAGAAGAAGGGGACTCAGTTCCCACGCAGACCAACGCGTGTGTATTTGACGATAGATCGCCGGTTTACTATTTGCTTTTCGGTATTTTGACGATGAGAAAACGAGGGGAAAGCGCGCGGTGAAGTCAGTCTCGATCTGGAACTCGTGGAGAACGGTCGGAAAAATCAGTTGTCTCAAAGCCGTGAATTGAAACTTGCTTCCTTACACGAAAAGCGCAGTGTGTTGTAACGACCCCAGGCGACGGCCTCAGGCGCGTAGTCGTGTCCGTCCGCGAGTTAGGCAACACCCCCAGGCGTTGCCGCACATAGTGGCTCAGGGTGTCTGCCCATTATATAGTGACATACGTGGCGAAACCCCCAGGCGTTGCCGCACATAGGCTCAGGGTGTTCGCCGTTACATAAA
>NW_017295589.1:48376-50032 GCF_001594075.2 Trachymyrmex cornetzi
CGTGAATCAAAAACACATTCGCGTGCATCATTTGTGTGAAAGATATACTTTTATGAGATATACTTTATTTTATACCATAATATACTTTTTATATTAATAAAGTGTCAACATTCATTGTGAACCGATCCATCAACGCGAAAATACAGTGCGTTCCTTAAACGGCTCGTGCTGATAGACAGAACACGATTAATGTGATAGACAAAAATGTATTATTGTTCGGTGTTGGATTTGTGAGAATCTTGCCGGAATTCACAGACATAATATTATTCTGCCTGTTTCCAACTCAATTACGATATGAAGGCATCTATACAAGGTGTGTGTGTGTGTGTGTGTGTGTGTGCGCGTGCGTGTGCGCGCGTGCGTACGTGTGTGCGCGTGCGCGCGTGCGTGCGTGCGTGCGTGCGTGCGGGCGTGCGTACGTGCGTAACGGATGAGCGCGTATTATCGTGACACGCGTTTCATACGTAGCAAGCAGCTGATCGCAATCGGGTACCCGCGATCAGCTGCCTGCGGACGATGAGTTGCGCCGCCCTTGCCTACCTTCCGTACGCGACCTGTAATTCGCTAACTATTTATCCTTATAATTAAAAAACTAAGCTTCGGATCAAATTTTGACAAAGGAAAAAATGTCTTAGAATCACGCCAGGAATACACTGATTTAAGGACTGACGTTTTTTCTGGGACACCCTGTATATACAGTGTCCACCTTGTGATTATTTTGATAAAAAGAGTGTAGGCATACACATGTAAGACGTCTCACAAGACGAGAATTCATTCGTCGACTTGTCATAACAGTCAACTTTTCCAACCTTGGCACAACTTTAGCATTTAGTTATCAAAAATTGTAAGATTATTATCAAATTGTTTATTATAAAAGGTAACGGAAAAAGGAACGCTTCCCAACTCTGTTAATATCTTGTTAACTATTGCGAAAATTGTAAAATGGTACAGGACTTTTCGATTCAATTTAGTCCGCTCAATCTACACAAGAGCGTTTGGCAAACATTTTCCGGACACCCTGTATACATATATGTATAGGTTTGAAATAACTTATTGTAGCATGATAGCCGCAGTGTTTCTGCGGAAATAATATATTTTTTATGCAATATTATCGTTTATTGTTTTGGAATATTAAGTAGGTAATATGTATCTTAACAAAATTACCTTTTTAAAAAAAGGTAAAAAAAAGGCGCCAAGTGTTCATGTAAAAATGATCCTGAACAACATTCAAGAGGTTTTAGCCATCGGTCGGACATCTTGGGTAATGTTAGTGCCGACGGTACTATTACATTCAAGCCTTATAACTCGCAAAGTATTTAATGAAAAAATATTTTATTATAGTGTTTTGAAAAGACTTTAAATTACGCCAATTGGAAAAAGAATATATAATTTCTTGCAACGTATAACACATACTATTGTATTTTGTAAATTGCGAAAAGAACATATTTTATTGCAACATATAACATTTAATTAACGAGACAAAATAATACGTAGCTTTATCCTTCTATTTAAGAGTCTTTATATATTTGCAATGGAATACAACATTTAATCTCAAAAAATTAAAGACGAAGCATCACAAAATGAGAAAATTTTATGAAAATAAAATTTTTTGTGTAAAAAAACTTGGCGCGCTGCTAGACCTCAAAATATAATAAG
>NW_017295589.1:52812-57504 GCF_001594075.2 Trachymyrmex cornetzi
CGGTCTAGCCTTTATTAAAAAAAACCGAGAATTTCGGGTACTCGGATGCCCGCAACTCGCTGACTCGCGTAAATACACTCGTGTCTCTTGATACCTATGTGCTCCATGTACCCCAGGTCTCTTATACAATATGTCGTAAATTATTAGTTTTTTGATATCTCTACCTTAATACTTTTATATGCAGAATGATTAGAAGAATTATATATAGTATAAAAAATCATATAATTCTATTTAAAAAATCGAAAATGACCATCATATCTTTTTGTCGTCTGTATCTAGAAAAAATAAACGTAACCAAAGTATGCCCCCCCCCCCCCCCCCACCCCCCCCCCACCATGAATCGTTCCACTTTCAAAAACATTTTTAAAAAATTTTTTATACATTTTGAGATATTACACGTAATATATGAAGCACACTGTATACATATATGCGCTCGTATATTTATAAACAGTATTCCTTTTTGAAAAATTACATTATAATCCATATATATTGTTTGAAATCCTTAATCCTCGTCATCCGTTGACGCACTAAAATACATCTGTTTTGTCTTCTATCTGCATTATTTTCGAAAAGATTAGAACAGAGCACTTGTAAACGATTATTGACTTGATGAAATCTAGAGCTTGTGTATCTAAATTTAATGAAAAAGATTTAGTTATGTCTTTTATTAAAAATAAAATATATGTATTATGGACATATATTTTAGTTGCGTTATTAATAAATAATCTAAGTCAGACACTAAATAAAAATTTTGTTGTTTTTTATATTTTATTATATTTTATATAATATTTTCAGAACTTTTAATTAACTTTTTAGTATTGCATTTTATTATTGAGAACTATTTTTTATCAACATGAGTAAATGTGGTACTAAAAAATTCTGAAAAAATTATCAGAATTCTCAGAAGATAACAAACAGTTTTTATTACTTCATGTTTTTCTTAAAGTTGATAGTGCTTGAGTAAAAACTTATTGAAAGCCAATATCCGACGATTTTTGGTAATTAACATCTTGTTAATTATTGCAAAAATTGCGAAATGGTACGGGACTTTTCGAGTCAGTTTAGTTCACTCTATCAGCGCACAAAATATTTGGTGGTCATTCTGGGACACTCTGTATACCAACCTAAGGATAGTTCCCCAAATCAGAGCACTTAAGGTAATTACAAATTCTGGATAAAGCCCCAGAAATTGTATATAAATTGCAACGATATTTATTGGTACATCAAGCAATAGTAATGTGCCATTAAGATGTGCCATGCGAATAAAAATGTATACAATCCATCCAATTATTATTCGAATTATCCAATTACGCAGCCGTTGGTATTCCTTTGGTACACCGAGTACTTCCAATGTGTCGTCTACTACGGAAAGTTCATGCAAGCACATTTTCAATTTCTGAAAAAAATCATATTGATCCATTGTGCTATAAAAAAATTACTACGACTTTATATTTGAATAAAAATTGGCCAAGGGCGGATCCAGACATTTGTTAAGGGGGATGAGGGGAGGGGCACTGACGGATTTATGCATTTTTGGGTTGATTTTTGGATTGACGGGTTTCTGAACCATCATGTGCCAAAATAACGAACGAGTAACAAAGAAAAAGGGAAAATTTAATTATTTTACATCATTCTCGTGTACCTTTACGTCCTTATTACCGAGGGTGTGACCACTTAGTATAATCTTGAGACAGCATTATACACATATTTTTATTACAAAATCATTATAAAATTCATATGAAATCTCTACGTATAATCCGATAATTACATATGGAATCACGAGAAATTATTGTATAATATTAAAATTAATTAAATAAAATCATATTTTATCAAATTACTTCACATGTAGTGAAAGAAATTATTTACTATCAGATAAAATCATATTATAAAACAATGTAATCTGCGGGACAATATTTCAGTTAGTGGTTACTCCCTCGCTTATTATTTATTATTAAATTTGTGCGCTGTAAGAGAAAATTTTTTAAGGTCAAATACAAAAAGATATACTATTTAAATAATCATTAATATTACATTGAAAATGTACTATGTAAATATTTAATTCATAAAACATTTTATTTAAAATTATATCAGCAAAAATTATAATAAATACAATATATCTATAGGTATAATATTTTACAATAAAATATCTAATTTACACTTTCTATTTCTGGTAAACTTATTCAGCACTGTTTCTTTAACAATTTCTATGGCATTATTTTCCGAAATTTCAAATGCCAAGGGGCTGAAAAACTTCGTTCAACGAAAGCGATACTTGTCGCCAGACACAGTAATATTTTATGTAGCCTTGCGATTAGTGACTTTCGCATAACGCTGCAAAACGCGATATTAACAATAGAGCAGTAAGTCGCAAGAAATTATAGAAGTTTCTTAAATTAAGAAATATTTTTGGAACATCAAAATAGTGATTAAGCGCATTTTAGAAATATTAAAAATATGTGTAACATTTCATTACAAGATATTTTTAAGGTAACTTCAAGGGGGGGGGGGGCATAGCCACCAAGGCCGCCCCTCCCTCACCTCCGTGGATCCGCCAGTGGTTATTGCAATTTGTATAGCTAATGTGATAGATAAAGAGTTATTGAAATTTGATTAGTATTTGAAACATTAAGATTTAAAAAAGCTATGTTAAACCTAATTTAGGAAAGTAATACAAATACAAATATTAATCTTGCAAAACATATTTCATCTACAATTAATAATAATATAAGCATTCGAGTTGATCTGTTCAAAAACATTTTATAAATTTGTATTTACCTGTAATTGTGGGATCAAGACTTCTTTAATACTCTCAATAAAGAAAATGATTAAACAAAAGTTAAACAATTTTAATAAACAAATAATATTAGAAACTAATAGAATAGTATATTTTAAAATGTTTACCTTAAAATGAAAGTAGCTAACAAGTATCAATGTAATCACGCTGATTATCATTATAAATAGCATCCATTGGATTAGCTTCCGCCATTCATGAACGATAATGTACTCACAACAATAGGAATACGTAAAAAAGCTCAATGTGGTCAAAGTATACAGGCAAGACAGAAACGGCCTTGGCTGTCCAAGAGGATATTCAAATAAACCCAAACTGCAGAACGAGCCAATGATTAATAACGGTGCTAGCGCTGTCTGTAGCGTCTTCATCATAGTTTTCGAACAGTCAGCTAATGATTTGAGTTTATACTTGTCGCACGACACACAAACGCGTTATACTCTTCATAAGAATTTCAAAATTAGTTTGTTTCTACAGATCCTCTAGGAATCTTGTGAGAATTATACTGTAAGGTACGTACGTATATTAGAGGATGAAGTATGTACATATCAACAAGTATTGAGCGATGAAATAAAACGTATATGCTGATAATCTAGATTAGATTACTTTATTTTCTTGAAATTTTTATTCATGTGTATGTATTATTACAGGGCATAAACAAGTATAAACGTAACTATCTTTGCAATATTATGTCTTTATTATGGGTGTTGAAAGATATATAATAGCGTAGTGGAAGAGGACAAGATAAACAATTTCAAGGATGCGCAGTAATCAATTTCAACCAAAAGAATGCTAGCATTTGATTGGATAGCATATGAATGACTAGCATTTTATTGACTGGTCGTGACGTAAAAAGAACATGTGCAATGCGCATTATGTGCAATTATTACACCTTATCTTCTTTCATCATTCATAAATGCTTCTTATTTATGACACTTTTGAACAACACGTATTGACGAGTTAAAGTTGATAATTTCAATGAATGTTTTATAAGTATGTAGAAGCTAATGCACACGCAATATAACGTTTTTCGTAAATTAAACGTGCATAAAATTATTTTTATAATAATATAATTTACTATTTTTACTAATATAAAGCTGTAAAACTAGATGCTTAGTTTTTATTGTGTTCTTGCTATATTTTTATGTACATTTAATTATATATACGTAAATGTTAAATATATATTGTGACGCGATGTTTTCCGTCACAAGAGCTGTACGACTGGACCAGGAAAACGCGACTTTCGTATCCTGTATCCTTCTGATTTAAGGAGAAGGCATCTGGATTTTCTAAACGTTTTATCGATGATTGTCGCTATCGTTAACTAGCGACAGCCAATGGCAGGATAATCCTGGAAGAAAGAGTGGTACTCATTAGCTATCGTTAGTTAACAATAGCGATAATTGTCGATAAAACGTTTAGAGAATCCCGCAACTGGTGCCTGTGCATTCTTTTTGTAATTTTTCGCGTCTATTTTCGTATTTGCGCCTATTTTATATTTTCGTGCTTGTTTTCGTCTTTTTCGGCGTGCTATTACTGAGCGGGTTCAAGACGGCAAAGCGGCTAGGCATGCTTACCGAGCGATTGAATATGATTGGTTGGATCTATAAATAACAACCAATTATGCTCATTTTTCGGCGAGCAGGCTAGCCGCTTTGTCAACTTGAACGAGCCAAATGTATGTTTAACATACATTTGCCTCTCAAAAAAAACCGTTACACAAATTATTCTACGTGCTTGTAGGATGTGTTCCTTGAAGAAAACAATGATTTCCTATTCCAAACCTATTTTTCAAACTATGAAAATATTAGGTATGGGAATAAGTTTCCGCCCATTGTAGAAAGATGTCGTTAGTAGCATTGCTTGTGTGTTTGATAGAACGGCAACACATGTGTTTGAAA
>NW_017295589.1:58564-62423 GCF_001594075.2 Trachymyrmex cornetzi
GCGGAAACTTATTCCCATACCCAATATATAATAATTTTTTTCAAAAAATATGTGAAATATTTAAATTAAATTAAATTAGTAAGTTTTTTTTATATATTAAAATTTTTTTATTTCAATTAAATGCTCTTATTTTTGTTTAAAAGTAGTTATATAACATTAGTGTTTCAACGAAATGTATTTTCTGTTTATAATTGGTGCAATTTAAAGATTTTACATATTTTTTGAAAAAAATTATTATTATATATTTTCATAGTTTGAAAAATAGATGTGGAATAAGTTTTGAATACGAAAATATTCATATTTTTCTTCGGCGCGCACACACAAGCTCGTATAATAATTTATGTAACAGTTTTTTCTGAAAAAAGCACGCACACTTGGCCTACTTGGCCACGCTTTTCAATATGAAGCGTTGATTTCTCTCAAAATGCAAGTTTCAGATTGACTGTCGCAGCAAACTTGCGATCAGCTTGCAACTAATGTAGAACCGGCTTTATGTGTTATGCGTTATGTGAGAAAAACTTGCATAGTCGCATAAACATATGCATAAAGCAAATTATCCAATCACATTTTACGTGCGTCTTTATAGAAGAAATGCAATTGGATAATTTTCTTTATGCATATGTTTATGCGGCTATGAAAGTTATGTGGATATACTCTAGAATCTGTTCTCCCCGCTTCACAGAGGGAGAGTGGCAAATTGCATCACGTGACTCGTCTCCTCTGATTGGATATGAGCATCAAAGCTCCATAGGCATGAAAGAGAAAACTGGTCACGTGACCCCCGTCCTGATTGGACATGGGCTGTTCACATGATGCAATTTGCCACTCTTTGTGAAGCTCTCTACTACCATGGTGGAATCAGTGGCCTAGTTTCCACCGAGGGTTAAAACCGGATCAGAATGTAAGAACCAACTACAGTCGAGCATTCCCCTGTCGTTCGACTGTGACAGGGGAATACTCAACTGTAG
Organism: Trachymyrmex cornetzi; assembly: GCF_001594075.2. Classification (NCBI taxonomy): domain Eukaryota; kingdom Metazoa; phylum Arthropoda; class Insecta; order Hymenoptera; family Formicidae; genus Trachymyrmex; species Trachymyrmex cornetzi. The sequence continues at coordinate 59,533 of NW_017295589.1, forward strand.
TTGGTTGGTTCTTACATTCTGATCCAGTTTAAATCCTCGGTGGAAACTAGGCCACCCAAGTAACACATGAAGCTTTAAAACGTCTGCGATAACGTTGTCTCAACTTAAATCGCAGCATTTTTGTCTATGACAGTCACTGCTATAACGTCATTATGACATTGTGACAAAGTTGTAGCAAAAATGGGACAACATTTTTAGGCTTTGAAGACGATGTCGCAGCCATTTGGCTGCGCAATTATTTTGCTGCGGAAAGGTTGTCATAACCACCGTAAAACTTCAAAATGTCTTCAATAATGTTGTCGCAGCTTACACCGCAGCATTATTATGACAGTCACTGCCACAACGTCATTATGACATTGTTACAAAGTTGTTGCAGCAAAAATGGGACTACATTTTTGGGCTGTGAAAACGATGTCACAGCCATTCAACTGCATAACCATTTTGCTGTAAAGAGGCTGTCATAGCCATATATATTATAGTAATAATCTGAATAAAATAAACTAATAAGTAGAATTTTCTTCATATGTAAATTAATATTCAATGAAAGTTTAACTTTTAATTTTAAAATTACAAAAAAATATTAAAAATGCAATAAAAAATTTTTTTTAGCTGGAATTGAACTTGAAATATCCCGGAATCTTTGTCTCACTAGAATTAGATCAAATTTAAGGATTAATTAATCAGTACAATTTATTACAATTTATAACTTACACATATAATACTAACGCGCACGCAAATAAATACGCTAATTACAGAACTACATACAGATCCTTAAGTAATAATTTTAGAGCCGCTTAAATGAACGCATGGGTCCGCATGACCATCGCTGATACATGCTTTTAAACTAAAACGGACAGTTGTATATGTTACTGTTTGCTTTTGCTGTGACATACAAGTTACAGCTAGATTACAGCTATTTTGGCTGTATTTTAGCTTGTACTCATGCGCATGTCACAGCGACTGTACAGCCAAAATAGTTGTGGCTGGATTTTTACTTTTTTATTAGCTGGCACAGCGACTGTACAGCTACCAATGCAGCCAAAATAGCTGTGGCTGGATTTTTACTTTTTTATTAGCTGGCACAGCGACTGTACAGCTACCAATGCAGCCAAAATAGCTGTGGCTGGATTTTTACTTTTTTATTAGCTGTCACAGCGACTGTACAGCTACTAATACAACCAAAATAGTTGTGGCTGCATTTTGACTCTTCTACTAGCTGTCACAGCGACTGTACAGCTACTAATACAACCAAAATAGCTATGGCTGCATTTTGACTCTTCTACTAGCTGTCACAGCGACTGTACAGCTACCAGTACAGCCAAAATAGCTGTGGCTGGATTTTTACTTTTTTCTTAGTCACAACGATTGTACAGCTATTAATACAGCCAAAATAGCTGTGGCTGTCAAATAGTTGTAATTAAGGCTGGCAGAAGGTTGTGCCAGTCACATTTTTGCTGTTGCAGCAAATATATTATAGATCGTGTTACTTGGGCAGTGATGCGAACACATAACGCATGCGCAAGTGTACACGGATATGAACTTATCATAGTGTATGTACCTTCTTATGCCCTCTTCATGCTAGTAACCGTGCTGCAAACGGTCCAGAATTCGTATCTGGGTGGAATCAAAATCCTATTGCCTACAACGGTCAGAATTAGTTGTGAGTAATTTAAAAGTAATTTAAAAGAGGATGAAGAACAATATATTAAACACCATGTGAGTACCAGGGAAGATTTTCGACGCTGCATAGCAAATTGTCAAAGCACTAGCAATGCAAATTGAGGGATGAAAGAAATTGTATTTCAAATTCCAAAAGAGGCAGAGAGGTTAGTTTTTGTCAGCTCTTTTAACGGTTAGACGACAATTTCCATAAAAGTAGAGGGGATAACGTTGGCAGCAACGAAAATCCTTTAGGTGAAACATTTCAATTTCTACGGATTGGTTACATTGTGTAAGTAGAAGTCAATTTGCGAAGTCTGACATATGCGAGCGCGCGCAATATAAAACGATTAAGATTAGGAAAATCAATATATTTTTTAAATGATGTTAAAGTGAATTAAACACTAAGTATTATATAAGCGTATTCAGGTCTATGACAGTCTAAGCTAGACTTTGATTTAAATAGCGATTTTGCCGTACTGACTCCATAATTGCATTTAGAGTAACTTCGATCAAACTGCAATTAATAAATTAATCATCTTATTCTCATATGTTGACGTGTCAACAAACTATTAATAATTTTATTTATATGTTCATGAAATATTACGGACATTTTTTCAACAAGATGATGTCAAGTGCGGTCGAAGTCACTCTTAACATCAAATGGTATTTTCCAGCAGATACAGTGTAACACAGTGAGCTCATTTCATCTTTGTTTAGGGAGGTACAATCGATATTTCAAAATAATAAGATTTTATTCGGACCAACAAGAATTAAACACTAAGTATAAGAATATTCAAGCCTATGACGGTCAAAGCTAGATCTTTTTTTGCCTAAACAATTCCCAGTGAATTATCTATATCCTATATGTATGTACATGCATATACAGGGTGTTTCCAAATTAAATGGCAAAACTTCGGGAGCGTGTAGAGGAGTCAAAAACTAAGAAAAAAAGTCCTATAGACATATGCTCGTTTTTGCTTTGTTTCGCAGGAAATCACGGAAAAAGAAAAAAATATAATTTAATTTATTATTTTAATTATTTTATTTACAAACTTTTTAATGAAGATTTTGTTCGAAATGTGTACCTCTTGCAGCAATACAACCATTGCATCTGTCAAACACGGCTCTTGTAGCAGCCAGGCACTGTTCTTGCAATATTCTGTTCGCTGCAGCTACGATACGATTTCTCAAATGTTGCTCTGATTGAATAGGCGAAGAATAAACTTCTT
>NW_017295589.1:62988-63367 GCF_001594075.2 Trachymyrmex cornetzi
TTCGCCAAATTGTTTGTGGTGACACTCCCAATACAGCCGACGCATTCCGAACGCTGGTCTCAGGATGATTGTCAAAATGTTATAAAATACGATTCCCTGCTTGCAAATCTCTTCGTAACGCTGCTTAAAATCGGTTGTTTTCTTGTCGAATTGAAAATGATCCAGTCTCTCGCAATCTATTAAATGTCAACATAAACACTCTTCGGTTTGGCACTCTTCTGTTTGGAAATCATCGCGCATATTCTCGCACGGCCTTTAAAGCATTACCGTTGCAGAAACCATATACAAAAACCATATCAGCATATTCACTATTAGAATACGTACGCGGCATATTGCAAAAGACAAAATTCATCTACTGTTAAAGGCTTTCAAAGAGCGA
>NW_017295589.1:63666-63899 GCF_001594075.2 Trachymyrmex cornetzi
ATATGCTGAAAACCTTAAATAAATTTATTGCGAAAAATATTACCTCGGTCGGGACTTGAACCCGGATCTCTTGTATTCCGTACGAGCGTCTTAAGTCATTAGACCACCGAGGCCTTAGTAATATCACTGACAAGATATTATTAAAGACCGTCAACCCTGGGCAAATTTTCGGCGGTATAAAAAGGGCCCGGAGGTAATTCAAGAACGCTGACATTACTGACAATTGATATAAA
>NW_017295589.1:64045-65748 GCF_001594075.2 Trachymyrmex cornetzi
AAAAAAATCACAATTTTATCTCTGCAATTATCATCTTTATTGATAATCAAACTTTGATGATAACACTGAAATCTCAATTTTAAAGAAAAATCGAGTATTATTAAATTATAAATGCATAAATACATCTACTAAACTAATAAATCATAAAATTAGTACAATATTATCAGTTTTTAACTTTTAATCACTTCAATATTCACAAGGACGCGAACTCTCGTAAGGATGTCGGTCTTTAATAGTATCTCGTCGGTGGTAATATTCTTCGCAATAATCAGTATATGTAAGAACAATAACGCTTTTTTGCAGGCAGTGTATATAACCTCGGTGATCTAATGACTTAATCTAATGATTTTATTCCAAAAATAGTTTTTTGAAAATGCTATTTTTGGAATAAAGATTCTAATTTTGGATTGAAGAATTAAGATTGGGTATTAATTATGTACCACGCTGACTCTCATTCGCCCTGGTTTTGGAGATTTTTGTTGTTGAATTTGGAAGAGTCCGTAAGAAGATTACATTACCATATCTTTATACGAACTATTGTGATAAAAAGTATTCTTCATACTCCAATTTTGGTTTTTGAATCCTTACTAAATGTTTCCTTTCTTCGAACATATTTAGCGATAAAGTGAACACACAATATTATAAATTTGATATATAAATTAGGTATTAATTACATGTCATCCAACATCCGGGAAGAATTGCAAATGAGGTTATAAAAAACAAAAAAAGTAATGAAAACTCATAAATACTTTTCATCACAATAAATAGAGATAATGCAATTTCTCTCTCTCCTCTCCTCCCTCCGTAAAGATAAAGATGTAGAATACAAAGCACGTTTAACAATTAAAAATAATAAATATATTCTAAATATCATGTACATGAAAAACCTATTCATCACTATCCCAGATAGCAAAATGCTAGCAGTATGCCAACAAACTTGATCATGACAGCAGATATCAAGCTGCTGCTGCCTCATTAAGCTTAGTTTCTAACAGCATAATCTGCCAACATAGAATGACTGTAGAAATGCAATAGAAATTGAGCATTCTTTGCTATAAGTATCGTGACGGCAAATACGTAGCAAATATTAGGCAAAATTTGCCATTTCAAATATTAAAAGCAAAAAGACAGCAGAAATCAAGCATGATTTGACGTCACATTGTGACAGTGAAATCGTGACGAGACTACGGCACGAGTTACTATATCAAATATTGACAGCAAAACTACAGTAAAAATCGAGCACAGCCTGCCGTCATGACGTGATTGCAAAACCGCGACAGATATAGAATACGATTTTCTTATCAGTTGATGAAAGCAAAAACGCAACAAAAATCGTACACAATCTGTCGTCACATGTACTGACAGCAAAACTGCAGCAAAAACAGAGCACAGCCTGCCGTCACGACGTGATTGCAGAAAACATGCATAATAAATATAATTTGTATCATACATTTAACTTTTATTAACTAAATGCATTTTTATTAAAGAAGTACATTTCAGAGAATAAGATTTTGCTAAATAGAAATTGTATTTTTAATTTTTTTGTATCTTAAGGGGATCCTAAAGATCTGTATTACCGACTTAAACACGTATAATTTTTGTATAACGAATACTCTTTTTCTCTTTCACGGATTGGAAAATCCTTTTCCAGGATTAAAGTATATGCATTAATATGTGTTTGTGAAGTAGAGTCTACGCTGAGA
>NW_017295589.1:66108-66960 GCF_001594075.2 Trachymyrmex cornetzi
TTAAGGGGATGCTAAACCGATTACCCAACTCAATCAAGGTCGATAGTACAGACTCTTTTAATTCCAAATTCGATAATAGTGGTGACATCTTTGATTTAGTTTTTACATTATACATTATAATATATATCATTCTGTCTTACTCAAACGCATACGTCTGTTCTTATCTAACATATGCCAGCACCATCTATCGCAAGACCGCGCAACTACTGCTACGCGGAATTTCGGCTCTGTTGACAGTCCCAGTCTTCGCAAAGCATCAGTATACACGTATTTTCTATTCGGTGGAAATATTGCTTTTCTAGACTTTCAATCTTAGTTCTACAAACTCAGTATCGTTCGTTTCAATAATGTGACCTCAGCTGCACGCTTATTTTCAAGATATGGACTCTAAAACTCTTATATCAAGCAAATACATATCTGAGGTAACAGCTGTACGAGCCAAAAGTAAGTGAATTTTTAATTTTTTTTTCGATTTTCTCATAAAATCCAGTGCAGCTGAGGTCCTGTTGATGCGTACTATAATTTAAGTAATAATACTTTTGCAATCCGTATATCCAATACAGAGATTTTTCACCGAATAGGAATGTGGTAAAACAGGGAGCTTTAGCATCGCCTTAAGGGGATGCTAAACCGATTATCTAACTCGATCAAGGTCGATAGTACAGACTTTTTAAATTCCAAATTCGATAATAGTGACATGTTTGATTTAGTTTTTACATTATATTATATAATATATATCATTATGGCCGGTATTCATAGTCGGTTCTTATTTTAAGACAGTCTTAAGTAATGTCTTAAGTCGCTAATGCGGCCTTCTGATTGGTTCATGACATCTTAAGACTGTACTTAAGA
>NW_017295589.1:67090-70211 GCF_001594075.2 Trachymyrmex cornetzi
CTCTGTTGACAGTCCCAGTCTTCGCAAAGCACCTGTATACACGTATTTTCTATTCGGTGACGATACTTTTTTTCTAGACTTTCAATCTTACTACAAATTCGGCATCGTTCATTTCAATAATGTGACCTCAGCTGCACGCTTATTTTCAAGATATAGACTCTAAAACTCTTATATCAAGCAAATATATATCTGAGGTGACAGCTGTACGAGCCAAAAGTAAGTGAATTTTTAAAGAATTCAAAATTTTTTTTCGATTTTCTCATGAAATCCAGTGCAGCTGAGGTCCTGTTTGTGCGTACTTTAATTTAAGGAATAATACTTTTGCAATCCGTACATCCAATACAGAGATTTTTCACCAAATGGAAATGTGGTAAAACAGAAGGCTTTAGCATCGCCTTAAATAGTGTTAATAAATGAATAATTTTCCGTATTGAGAGAATTGTTGCTCGGTTTAAAAAAAATCAATTTAATATTCAGAATTCTCTATAGGAATTGTGTCGGCAATTAAATCGATAAGAAAATATTACACATTTTTATTTTCACTAGCCGCGTTATGTAGTCTTTATATTTGCCCATGACAGAAATTTAAATACGAGATAAATATTGATAGATACGTCATCTATCGGTAAATGGGAAAACTATGGTATACGATATAACATGTGATGACAGATTATGCGCAATTTCTGCTGCGTTTTTATCTTCAACAACTGATAAAGCAGATCGCAATATACATATGCCGTGTTTTGGACAGTCACATCGTGACGGCACGCCTTTGTATATATTCTGTGGACTGTGCGGCACGCTGTGCTCGATTTTTGCTGTGATTTTGCCGTCAATATATTTGATGTAATAACCCAGACAACCAAGCATGCGATGCTCGCACCAATCCGCACAAGATACCGTTACCGTACTGTTAATGTACTGCCACGAGGTGGAGGTATACAGCGTAACTGTACGGTAGCAGTATACATGATAACTATTACTGCGAAAGTACAGCGTATGATTGCCTAACTTGAAAATAGTCGTTATAACATTAAAATTAAATATTAGACAGTAACTGACTGGATGTTCAGTTGAACTGCATAAATTTCTATCAGGACCATATATTGAACAGATATATCATAGCTATATACCCGCGATTATGCAGGTGTTCGTGGATCATCGAAGTGCAGCGGTTTCCAGACGATTTCAGAAATCGAACATAGTAAATGGCGGTATGCAATCGGATGAGCGACCGCTTCGAAGTACTATGAAATTAAGTTCCCGAATTCAGGAAAAATCTTTTTTTTTTCATCATAATTTTATGATGTATACTCTGGAATAAGTTATTAATCAATAATAATACTCATTTTAGCAATAAAATTATAAAATTAATTAATTTTAGTAACATGCGTACCTAAGGCGTACATTATTGGTACGGCGTACCAAAAGTACGGTGTACCGGTACTGTACTCTTTAGGTACGCACGTACGCCGTATGCTCACCGTACTAATACCGTGGAGATATTTTGCTATCTTGGAAGTCGTGCGGGGGTGGCACCCAGTTGGACACGGCTCAATTGGACACGAGCCACTCACAGCGCTTGGGACTACAAAGCTCCTAAGCACCGGTCGCTGTGATTGGTGGTGTCCAATCGAGCCGTGGTCAATCGGGATCACCCCTCGTGCAGTATTCCTGCTGCATTAACGTTCTCGCAATGTGAGAGCAAATTTGTCAGATTTCGAACTACATTTTGCTAATTTAATGTGACATCATGTCAAATCTAGTTTTTTGGTTTATTTTTTGTTTATATACTGTGCTAACATATAATGCATGAATTTTGTTCTACCAGGTGTATGCATAAGTTTTTCCCGGTTTTTTGGTAAAAAAAAACACGTAATTTTCAAGGGAAATTAATTTTTTTTTTATTCAAAATATTGGCCATCGGCTTCTACACATTTCGCCCATCTTTCAGGTAATTTATGAATACCATGCCAGAAAAACTGCTTGTCTTTTGCGGCAAACCATTTGTCGAGCCATTTTCCAACTTCCTCGAAATTGCTGAAGTGCTGCTCTGCGAGCGCGTGCCCCATTGATGCGAAGAGGTGATAGTCAGATGGCGCCAGGTCTGGGGAGTACGGCGGGTGCGGAAGGATGTCCCATCCAAGCGATTTCAAGGTGTCTTTCACTGGTTTTGCTGTGTGAGACGGCGCATTGTCGTGTAACAGAATCACTTTGCCATGTCTTCTGGCCCATTCCGGTCGTCTATTCTTTCCCATTACTCGTAAACGTCTGCTGATTGTTTCTTGTGATACATGTAATGCTTCTGCTAATTGCCGTTGAGTTTGAGTTGGGTCTTCATCCAATAACTCCTGCAATTGCTCGTCTTCGCATTTTTGTGGTCTACCAGAGCGCTCACTGTCTTTCACATTGAAATCACCATTTTTAAATTGTCGAAACCATGTCTCACATGTTCTAATCGTTGGAGCGTGTTCACCATATGTTTCTACCAGCAAACGATGACTTTCAACAGCCTTTTTCTTTTGATTAAATAAAAAAAGCAATGCGTGCCGCAAATGTTCTTTTTCAGGCACAAAACTCGACATGATCACTGAACGATAAAACAAAGACGCTAGTTTTTGGCGGACTCAACTTGTGTGTGTTTGTAGTTAAATGTCAGACGAACAAAATGGCGTATGTATCAAATTAATACACTGCGTACTTTTCGCTGGTGCCATCTTTTAGTTAAACCGGAAAAGACTTATTGCATACACCTGGTATTTATGCCGAATATATTTTGCTCAATTTTTCTAGCATTTTTTAAAGAATGTTATGATGCAGTGTCTTTAGAATTTTTGCTGTATTTTTGTTAACGCTAGTTGAAATGACAAATCGTGCTCGACTGCTGCCCGATTTTTGCCAACATAATGCTAGATTCACACTGTATCCGATTTTCGTCGTCCGACGCTCTGCAACCAATCAGAAAACAGGATTCCGATGATACGAAGCAAAATCCATTGGAATCCTGTTTTCTGATTGGCATAATAGGCCTGTTTTTTTTTGGCTGAACTTTTGCACCAGTTCAATTTTCTCCCCTTTCCAATCCGGGAGGAAAGAAGAGGAAGAAAGATGAACTGGTGCA
>NW_017295589.1:75713-76149 GCF_001594075.2 Trachymyrmex cornetzi
GGATTAAAGGGATGAGAGGGTGGGAGTATCCAGCCGGACGAGAAGGCATAATTGCAATCGAACTTCACGGTAAGTTCATTCAAATTACTAATTATGCCAGTTCTCGTCCGGCTGGATATGATGTAGAATTTTAAAGCACAAAATTTGGCACCTATAAATAATTGTTGCACCAATTATTTTGATTCCTGTGAGCATGTAGGAACAAGGATATAATCTAATTTGTTTAAATGAAATATAGAGATTTACTTCCAAATCAAAGGAAGAAATAAAAAATAGCATAATGTATCATAAATTCAGGATTGAAGCCTGAAGTGATGAGCCTTCTATTATAGGTCTATTATAAAAACGTGCGAAAACCGTAAACGTCTTGGCCGAGCCTGCCGTACGCCTCATCTCGTCTACATTAATACCCTTGCTCGCTGCAAGGAAAGTAGAG
>NW_017295589.1:77752-80402 GCF_001594075.2 Trachymyrmex cornetzi
GACAAAAACAGCAAAGTTCTTCGTGTCGAAAGTAAAAACAAGAAAGCGACAAGATCTTGAAGATGTTAAGGAAATCTTATCCTCGTTGCTAACAAGACCTAATGCTGTTAGAAGCCTGGAAGGTGCTGAGATATTTCTCAGACATTGGTGATGTGAATGGGCTATGAGGAGGAAATCCTCTAAATAGACCACCGAAAGTAGGCCCTTTCCCCTAAGAAACTGTACAACTGGCTTTAATATTTTAGTAAATATATACGGCCCCGAAGGGTAGTGCGGTAAATTGAAAGAGCTGATTCTGAGATTGAAAGCGAAGATATTTTCTATCGTCGGGATGTGATCACTTTCCCGTCTTCAAACTTGAAGTGCGGGGCGCCAATAAACTCGTTAAGATATTTCAGATTCAAAATGAATCTCCAACTGCCTGAAGCTTTTCCTATTACAAAATATAAAGATAGGAATCGGTCCTCAGAATCGAGCACTAATACGAGAGCTCCTTTCTCGCAGAGTCTAAATATTTCCTGTTTACCAATCCTCTGCTCGCTTTCCGATAAATTTACTGTGGGCTCGCTAATCTGAGACAGTGGATGGTATCTGAAAGGTAACTTGTCTCGCTGGTTGATGAGTCTATCCTGTCAATGGAGTCTTGATGAGGTTCTTGCTCGATTTCTCCATCAGCGAGGCTTTCTTTATTTCCTCACTAAAAGACGTACCAAAAGGTAGATATCTGATGGAACTGCATCAGCTCATCGCTAACAGATTAAGAGCAGGCATAATCTGCACCTGTCTCGATAGAGAAAGGCGGTAAAGAAGTCCGCCGATATTTTTGCACCTTTGCTTACCTTCAAACTGCAGAACATGCCTCTATAGGCAAGTCGCGCTGAACCAATGGTCTGAGAAGTTCAGAGATCGCTTCACCGAATGCAACTAGGGCAGCGCCAACCTGATTCTGATTCTAGAATTGAAAGAGTCTCTCTTAACAAGAGTTATTTTTTAAATACGATTTGAGCTCTGGATTTAAAATTTTTTGAGATGCCGAAAAAGCAAAAAGTCCAGAAGATCGGTTACAGAGAACAAATTAAAAGAATTGTGTGTCGAGGCCGTCTTTCGCCTGCGGACGCACGCGATTGGCCGCGGATTACGCGCACTAGTGCGAGTCGCACTGTGTGCGACTAGTGTGCATCCGACTGACTGACAACTCATCTCATTGTAGTTGATTATAGTTAACCAATTCCTTTGAACACGGCGAGCGACACCGATCCCATCAATTGACGACCTTAGGAATGCAACCTCCTCCGAAGGAGTATATTTCTGAGAGTGGTCGCGCCCTTTGGCCGTAACTCGTTTATTTCATGGTTGTATTTCTACGTTTTCTAATTTTGTGGCGAATAATACCTTAGCTAGGATGTTTTTTCCCGCTGAAATGCGAGTCTGAAGCTCCTGGGACTGTCCCACGTAATCTCCGTTAGAGGCAGGAACAAAGGTATTGTTACCTGCGTGCGGCGAATCCAAGGAAAGATTTACTAACCTCAGATTGGAATTCTTGAAGAAAAGTGAGAACTCTGAGAGTTCTCGAGGTTGTGTCCGTATCGCTCAACTATATTCTTATGTGATTATAGTCCTGGAATATAGGTACACACCTGTGTCGCAATGGACAGTGGGCCCTTCCTGTCTAGCAGGCGTTGCCCTGCCGCATTCAACTGGAGATATTTGCTCAAGGTCCGCTGTCGGAGAAGCATTCTCCGTTAATATAGTCTTATTATGAGACAGAGGAGTCGCTTGGTGAACTAAAGATGTGGACCGAGGCGGTGACAAAGGGGGGAAGTCCCGATCCTCTAACCTCTCCATGCGTGCGCACTTGAATCCGTCACTCTAGCCTATTTTCGGGCTCTCAAAGCCTATTCCGCGAATGAGATCGCTTTCCTTTCCTTGCCTTACCCATAAATCCTTCTGTAACACCAAAGAAGAAACTTTATCCTGAAAATTAATTACGAGAATGATTCTGGGATGATGGGGTATTCCGCAACAGGAACACAATGAAGCATCGGGCGCGGCGAGGCGAGATGGTCGCCACACTATCGGTAGCCCGCGCTGCCTGGGGATCGTTTCGAAAACTTTTTAAAGAAACCTGTTGGGGTAATCGCGACGGGGAGCGACTACATCATATCCAGCCGGACGAGAACTGGCATAATTAATCGTAAATTACTGCGAAAATTCCAAATGACTTTTGAACACAGTTCAGTCCACTGTAATTGCACACAAGCGCTTCGTGTGCTCGAAAGTCCCGACCTTTTTTGCCAATCACTTTTGTGTAGATAGAACGGACTAAACTGAGTTGAAAAGTCCTCTACCATTTTGCAATTTTTGCAATAGTTAACGAGATATCAACTTTACAGAAAAACTACAAGAGACAAAAATTATTTATTTTCTTCTTATAAAGTTCTAAGAATTTTTTCAGAATTTTTTAGCCATTTTTTAGTACTGCATTTTCTTATTTTTACTAACATGAGAAAATACGGTATTAAAAAATTTTGAAAAAATTTTGAAAAAATTAATATAGTAAAAATAAGAAAATGCAGTACTAAAAAGTTGAAAAAATTCTCAGAATTTTATGAGAAGAAAATAAATAATTTTTGTCTCTTGCAGATTTTCT
>NW_017295589.1:80558-85213 GCF_001594075.2 Trachymyrmex cornetzi
AATCTAAACATCTTCCATTCGTCTTTGACGAACCGCGTCCTGACAATCCTGAATATGATTTCATCAGCTTGATAAATTGTGTGTGTACACGTGTTTCGTATAAGTGTGTTGCATATACGTATATAACACATATATGTGTATACATTTTTTATTACATATTTGCTTAAATATCTTTATATTTATATATGAATATAAAATATATATTGTATAAGATGTAATTTTAATTTATCTCCTAAATCTCTTTTATTTTAGATTGTAAAAAATAATGTCCTAGACAAAAGTTATACGGCATAAGATACAAGTAATAGTAGAAATAATGTTAAAAAAAATAACTGTTCGTTATTTAAAGATTATATAAAGATTAAGGCTATTAAAAGAAAATGTTCGCGCTTCGAAGAAGTAAGAATATTATATGCGTAATATGGAAAATTGTTATATACAAAACATGAGTTCGAAGGAAACTTAATATAGTATATATTTTGTTAGAAGTGGAGGTTTATTGAAGATTTCACAATCAATATCACTTTTTAAAACAAAATTGTATGATCTTTTACACAATACAATCAAGTTATTATATAGAGGGTGTCCCGAAAGTTTTTGCCAATCGCTTTCGTGTAGATAGAGCGAACTAAACTGAGTCGAAAAGTCCTCTACCATTTTGCAATTTTCGCTATAGTTAACAAGATATTAATTACTAAAAATTGCCAAATACTGGTCTTGAATAATTTTTTACTCAAATACTATTAACTTTACAGAAAAACTACACAGACAAAAATAATTTATTTCTTCTCATAAAGTTCTGAAAATTTTTTCAGAATTTTTTATTAACTTTTTAGTACTGCATTTTCTTATCTTTGCAAACATGAGAAAATACGGTATTAAAAAATTCTGAAAAAATTTTGAAAAAATTCTCAGAACTTGATGAAAAGAAAATAAATGATTTTTGTCTCTTGCAGTTTTTTTGAAAGTTGATAATATTTAAGTAAAAAATTATTCGAGACAAATATTTGGCAATTTTTAATAATTAAATATAATAAGTGTAATAATACTGTAATACTACAATAGTACTAAATATCTCTTCCTACGTCGTGAGTCTCTGTTCGGTTTCTTGCACATACTCAATCAAGAACTGCCTTTTCCAAGACCGCGTCCAGTTCTTCTCAATGAGATTTCTAACCTCACTTTTAAGTGATGCACGTACAATTTATGTTATACTACATACTACAGCTATTCTAATTAATAGCATTAAAAATGTTTTATTTTATACTTTTATTTATAGGTTACATATTTATTTAAAACAAATATTTAGTTTGCACATCATTAAAAAAATAGACATGTATGCGCGAGTATAAAGAATATCACTTAACCTTATCGACAAGGATTAATATTTCTATATATATTATATATGCTAAACATACCATATATTTATATATATACTAATATAATTTCCAATATCTTTCTAATTTCCAATATCTTAATATTTGGGATTAGGTTTGTTGTCATTGGTGAACACTAACCCTTCTTTTTCCATCATATGCCTTTTAAATTCCATCTGCTTTTTCATTTGTTTCCTTTTCCTCTCTAGGCAATCAGTGTTTAAAAATTAGATATTTTTGCATAGAAATCATTCAATGAGTACTAAATTTTCAACATTACAGTCTTAGCTTCTCTTGAATTAAATTCTTTTTTTTTCGATGAGAGCTCGTCAATCTGAACATTTGTAGATGACAATTGATTAATCTCCATTTTCATGTCATCTCTTATAATTTCATCAACAGGTTGTAGGTATAGTCCCAAAGAAGGCTCTATATGTGTAAGAGCTCAACATTACATATACATTGCACTATGATTATAATGACCGAGAATGATATAACACTAATTAGAATAAAACTTATTCTTCAAAACTTTAATTTCAAAGTTTTTGAGCTGTTTAGAATTAACTTTTTTAATGCAAGAAAAGTATTCTTAATTTGATCTTTATATTATTACAGTCAAAGTATTATAGTACAAACACAGTTTATATTACATAACATTCCATAAAATCATAAGAAAGATAGTTATTTTATACAGAATAAAAAAATTGAATAAGAATGAAAAAAATAGAATGTAAAACCTTTTTAAGAGATTCTTCTTAAAAACTTATATCACTTTCTATTAGCACCTGTTCTCATCACTGCAAAAATTTTCATGCAGGAGTTATGAACCATGAAATTAGACTGGAATGATTCTATTCCTCCTACTGCTGCCAACAAGTGGTGTACAGTCGTACACAGTCTTCGGAACTGCATATACTTTCCTTTTTTCGATGAATCGGTTGTACTTCTGAACATTCACTTGAAATTCATGGATTTGCAGATGCATTAAATCAAGCGTTAGCTGCCGTAGTTTATGCTTGTTCCATCACCTGTGATGGTCACGTTGGTACACAACTAATTTGTGCCAAAAGTAAAATGGCACCTTTAAAACTAATAACTATACCAATATTAGAATTGGCAGAAGGCACGCTTCTTGTGAAACTGGTGACACATATTTTGAAGAGTTTGAATCACCAATCAATCCCAATACACTTGTGGACCGATTCATCTATAGCACATACATGGATCGCAAATCACTCGTCACGATGGAAGGATTTCGTGCATAATCGTGTGTGTTATATTCAAGAATCCCTACCACAGGCAAAATGGGGTTTAGTCCCAGGATATGAAAATCCGACGGATCTTGCTACTCGAGGTATGTCTCCAATACAACTTTCCGAACAGCTTTCTTGGTGGAAAGGTCCTTCTTGGTTATCGCAGCTGGTACATCAGTGGCCCCAACAATCACCGTCAACTTCAACAATGGAATTTTTGGAGGAACAGAAAACCACTTTGCTATATTAAACATAGTATCGATCAGTTACTGGAATCTTCTACATAGATATTCTAATCTGAATCGCTTGCTTCGTATTACGGCTACATGTCAACGAGCTATCAGTAGATTTCGTAAGGAGCCTAATATCTCTTTGGATCATTCTCTAAATTTTATTGACTTACAAAAGGCAACATCAAGGCAATACAAAGAAAATCAATAAGATATATACGATATGTAAGATATATATTATAAGATAAATAATAACAAATTATATTATATAAATAACAAAGATTAATAACACAGATTATATATACTTCATAAATCTTAATTAGATACCTACTTGAAGAAATTACTTGATGAAACTTATTCCACTTATTTACTATCGCGTCCGAAAACTTGATGTTATTATCAATAACTGTTATTATCAATTTATATAACTTAACCCCACAATGACACACGAGCGATCTCCATGATGACAGCCGCTCAACACGAAGTAAGCGCAGCGAGAGAACCAATCAGCATCGCGGAAAAGCGGCATCAATAAACTTCGAGAGATGCGAGTAATCGATTTACATCTCCTTTTTTAAATAGGAATATACTAGTTGCTGTATTATCTTAACTTTTGTTGTTCAATCTGTTGGCATCTAAGAGCATCTCTACCTCTGTGAAGTTGGCATCTCATTTTTCAAAAAATGAAATTTTGGTCACAGTTCCGAATGCACCCCGAAGAGTTCTGGAGTTCCTGCCCAAAATTAAGAATAGTTCCGGCGAATCAATGTAAAAAAAAAAAAAATAAAAAAAAGGGGTGCTAACTTCACAAAATGCGGAACGAAAAATCGCGATATCTTCTAAACTATTAGTCCTAGCGCTTAAAATGACAATAACTTTCGATAGAACTCTTGGGGTGCCATCCAGAACTGTCAACAAAACTGCCATAGTGTTAAAAAATATTTTGTCCCTCAGATGTGATAAAATCTGACATTGAAAAAATCGCGATATCACTTAAACCGCTGGTCGTAAAGCTTCGAGCATTAATAACTATCGTCAGAACTCGCGGGATGCTACCCAGAACTGTCCTCAGAATAGCCAGAACTCTTAAAAAATTTTTACCCCCCAGGTGTTAGAAATTTTTCGATGTGACAAACGAAAAATCGCGATATCTTTTAAGCCATTGGTCGTAGCGCTTCGAGCATTAATAACTTTCGTCAGAACTCGCGGGGTGCTACCCAGAACTGTCGACAGAATTGCCAGAACTTTTAAAAAATTTTCGCGCCTCGGGTGTTAGAATTTAAATTGATAATATTTGTAAATGTGATTGTAATTTTTTTAATGTTTATTAAAACTAATGACACGGATCATTTGTATCTTTATCAAATTAAATTCTACCAAATTAAAAAGTAAAACCCAATCTTTTTTTTATTATTTACTTAACTCTAATGATATGTATCATGTGTATAAAAGATTCTCTCTAGGGAATTTTAAAATTATATACAAACTTACCTTTTTAAAAAAAGGTAAAAAAAGCGCTAAGCGTTGGTGAAACTGACCCAAATGGTGCTTCTCGTAAAGAATCACCATTTGGGCCAGTTTCACCAACGCCAATTACTTAATCGGCCGTGAAACTGATAACTAATCACGTTTGCTGTTTAGTAGAACTAATGATATGTATCATTTGTATAAAAGATTTGATATCAACAATTGGCGCCAAGTTAAATTCCATGTAATTCGGACAAATTAAATTGACCATTCGCTGGTCACGAGACATATACGTGGAGCACGTGTCCGGCACCCGCCAGTACCTTGCT
>NW_017295590.1:0-289 GCF_001594075.2 Trachymyrmex cornetzi
TGAAGATTAATTGTATAAGTAATATGTATTAAATATTTCATTGCATGTGTGTGTGTGTGTGTGTGATTCACCGCAAAATTGACTCTCATTAGCCTGTTTTGTAATTTTGATGTAAAATATTACTTACCTTTTTAAAAAAAAGATAAAAAAAGCGCTAAGCGTTGGTAAAACTGACCCAAATGGTGCTTCTCGTAAAGAATCACCATTTAGGCCAGCTTCACCAACGCCAATTACTTAATCGGCCGAGAAACTGATGACTAATCACGTTTGCTGTTTAGTAGAACTAATG
>NW_017295590.1:4462-4881 GCF_001594075.2 Trachymyrmex cornetzi
GAGACACTACCAGTGTCTCCAGATAATAAACAATTTGTATATAATAAATGCATAATAAAGTAAATAATAAATACACACACGCACGCACGCACACAGGTATACATAATTTAAAATATAGTAATTTTTGTTTTTCGTAATTTCATGAAATATTTTTATATGATTGTTAATAATTATTGCGTACGAATCTGTAATAAATCCTACTATTATTAGTAATGATTATTTAAATAAATATAAATTATTTAAAAGATTTAATTTAAATGTATGCTAAAAATTCTTATAGTATTATATTAGGTGTACAACTTTGCTTCCACAGTTTTCCTATAGATGGCTTTAGCGGTAAGTGGTGGTCGAAATAAACAGATCATAGACGTCATATAATAAACTTGGGCATCTGTCAACATAACCCCATAGAAACATTA
>NW_017295590.1:5027-9292 GCF_001594075.2 Trachymyrmex cornetzi
GGTGAGGCCGCTATTAGTGAAAGAACGTGTCATGAGTGGTTTCAACGCTTCAAGAACGGTGATTTTAACGTCGAAGACCGGCATAGCGGTGAAAGAGAGAAGGTTTTCGAAGATGCAGAATTGGAGGCATTACTTGATCAAGACTCGTGTCAAAATCAAGAATTGGTAGGATCATTGAGAGTGACTCAACAAGCCATTTCAAAACCCCTCAAAGCCATGGGAATGATTCAGAAGCAAGGAAATTGGGTGCCGTACGAGTTGAAGCCGAGAGATGTTGAACGGCGTTTGTTTGCTTGTGAACAGCTGCTTGAAAGGCAAAGACGGAAGGGATTTCTGCATCGCATTGTGACTGGGGATGAAAAATGGGTTCATTACGATAACTACAAGCGCAGAAAATCATGGGGAGTTTCCGGCCATGCTTCCACATCGACGACCAAACCGAATATTCACGGCTCCAAGGTCATGCTCTGTATTTGGTGGGACCAGCTCGGCGTAGTGTATTATGAGCTTTAAAACCGACTGAAACAATCACAGGCGATCGGTACTGAACGCAATTGATGCGTTTGAGCCGAGCATTGAAAGACAAACGTCCGCAATACAACGAGAGACACGATAAAGTGATTTTGCAGCATGACAATGCTCGACCCCATGTTGCGAAAGTGGTCAAGACATACTTGAAAACGTTGAAATGGGAAGTCCTACCCCATCCGCCGTATTCTCCGGACATTGCTCCCTCTGACTATCACTTGTTTCGATCAATGGCACACGGCCTGGCTGACCAGCACTTCCGGTCTTACGAAGAAGTAAAAAATTGGATCGATTTATGGATCGCCTCAAAAGATGACTTTTTCGACGCGGGATTCGTACGCTGCCCGAAAGATGGGAGAAAGTAGTGGCCAGCGATGGACAATACTTTGAATCATAAATGTATAACCAGTTTTTTACAATAAAGCCTGGAATTTCGGAAAAAAACGGCGGAAGCAAAATTGTACACCTAATATTAATTTTAATAACTTCAAAATTATCAATTTAAAGACACATTTTTTTAGTAAATATTTTTTTTCATAACGTTCATTAGAATTAAATCCAAATAATTATTATTACATAAGGATTTTTTTTTTGTTGCTTATTGTCAACATTTTGAATTTTCAAAGAATTTACATCCCACAGAGAGGAAGTTTAATTGCACACTATTATTTCTTGGGATCAAAAGGGGCAGCTGGTGGCAGCTGGTGGCACATATAAAAGTCAATCAACATAGAAATACAATAGTATTTATAAAATCGGATTCCGCAGTGGAGGTTCGAAGAGGTTTTGATTGATACATAGTTCAATGTCAGAATACTGCAAAAGAGCATGCTTACTTCTAAAACTAAATCGATCTTTCTTGCGGATAACGAATTAGAAATCATATTTCATGCAAATTTTAATTATGAAATAACATTCAAAACATTGGAGAATAAATAAATATTACACAAGGAATGCTATTTGCGTTAAAAGGATCAATTGACAATTGTAGTCAACTTTCTAAATCAGAAAGTATGTAGACACAAAATTAATAATCGCATTATTCTGAAATTTTGCATAAATGTACATTTTTCCTTTGGATAACAATAATAACTTTTCTAAATTGAATGCTGCCAATGACTGTTGGCCATTTCTGGCCAGTTTCTAGTATTGCCTGGCCTACTATGTGGTCGGAGTGGAACAAAATTTAGGGTTTTTTTTTAAGACCGCCTCGTCCGCGGTTTTTGAGCCGTGGTTTTTCCGCGGGATGGTGGGCAAATGCCAAGGCGGGGACTGGGGGCAGAGATACTACGATAAATCTAAATTCTCCCCTCTCCCCTTGTCCGGAAAGAAGAACCAAGAACACAAGGTTTCAAGAGAAGAGGCAAGGGGATTGAAACTTCCTTCAAGAAGACAAAAGGATGCCCAAGCCTGTTGCTCCGAATGCTTAGCTATCCTCCGTGGGAGAACTGAAAAGGGGTCCTCCTCGGAAGGAAGGAAGCCTCAGGCATGAAGGAATGGGCACTAGGAAGGCCAGTGCTCTATAAACACTGTTGTAGCAGCACAGAAAAAGAGCAGAAGGCTGGTGAGAAGCTCAGAGACCCTTTAGAATGCCAATGTTAAAAGCCTCGAAGAAGCCATGATTGTCGGGACAACAATCTACAAAAGGGAGAGCAGTGCTATGCCCGTGCCTTGCCGATATTCGTGATGAAGAAAGCACGTTGCCGAAGCGATTAACCGTTCAACTTTTTAACAAGATCTTCAGATTTGTATATGAATCGTCGCCGTGCTCGGACGTGTCTCTCCATCTGCAATACTATTTATCGTTCGCTGTGTTCTGTGTTCTCCTTGTTAATAAATATATATATGTTTCTTGTTTTTTTCTTTTACATTCATGTTCTTTATTTCCGCAGTTCAGGAGTGCGCAAACGCGTCCGCGAGAGCGACCTGCGAATTGGCCGCACGAGCGCAACAATATCAAATCTTTACAAATGATACATATCATTAGATACAAATGATACATATCATTAGAATGAAGTAAATAATAAACATAGTACTACTCAGGTTTTATTTTTGAATTCCAATTTAACTTGGCGCCAATTGTTGATATCAAATCTTTTATATATATGATACGTATCATTAGAGTTAAATAACAATAAATAAAAGAAATAATTATTTTAAGAAATAACTATTTTAGGGACCCCTTTAATTCATAGAATGAAAATAAATGCAACATCACGAGGCGTCCAAAATTAATTAAATTTATTAATATCTTTATTATTGTTATTTTTTTGCGCAAATCAGTACTTGCGCTGACTCCTAATGCCTCTCGTGATGCTATATTTAGTTAAATAAATAATAAAAATAATACTACTTGA
The DNA here is from genome assembly GCF_001594075.2 of Trachymyrmex cornetzi. Taxonomy (NCBI): domain Eukaryota; kingdom Metazoa; phylum Arthropoda; class Insecta; order Hymenoptera; family Formicidae; genus Trachymyrmex; species Trachymyrmex cornetzi. The sequence goes on from NW_017295590.1 coordinate 7,913, forward strand.
GTTTTAAAATAATAGAAATGATACCGCACACTTGAATTTTATAATTTGCTACAATAGTTTTTCCTTCGAGGAGCACGTATTCTTGTAAAGGTAATACCACTTGGATTTTATAATTGAAATAATCTTTTTGTTCATGGAACATGTACTCTTAGCGCCTTTTGTTTACCTTTTTTAAAAAGGTAAGTTTGTACTGATACCACGCATTTTTTTTCTGTATATCAAGAGACGGCAATTGTATAATTTGTAAGTATGTATCTTTACATAAAAAATATTAAAGTATAATATGCTAAGATATATTCGCACTCATTCACATTATCATTCATGACATTAATATGTAAATGTATAATGCGCAAATTAGATTCCCAAAATTTACATCAAATACGAAATATATTAAATCTTTATGCATTTAATCTAAATTTAAAATATAAATTTAGAAAACAAAACTTATGAAAATATCATTACGTCTTTACACGTTTAATATAATGAAAATCTAATATTTTTTCTTTTTGCGCAACCAACATTCGCATTAACTGTTACACTTCCTCTTTCATGAAATTATTTAATTTGAATAATTTGAGAGATAATAAAGAAATGACTTCCTTATATACATGACGAGTGTTAAGATTTGGTTGAATATTTCATCAGTAATTGGATAGTCATTAAGTACACAGTTAGAAATGTTCTTAAATTTCATTAACTTTTAAGTTACATAATTGAATTTAATTTGAATTTAATTTCATGACATTACATTAAATTTAATGTATTTGTAACTAAAAAGTATATTTATGTACATGTACATAAAATTTAATGTATTTTTCATAAATTTAATGTACACGTTCATTACATTTAAGTAACTACTGTAACTTAATTTTCAGTTAAATCATTCATTACTTTTAATTTCATTCATAACCACCAGCTTCATTTACATGTAAAGGAAGCTCGTGGTTACATTTCTAACAGTGTAATAAGGGTGTTGTATCGGAGAATAACAATAAACGTTTGCCGGATATGCAGTGTTTGCCGACATCTAGATGAAACCATCTTAGATGGTCATCTAGATGAAAAATTGGAACATCTCATCTTACATCTAGATTGTGCAAATATAAACCATCTTCATCTTCATCTTAGATAGAAAAATATACCATCTCATCTAAAAAAAATTTTAGATGACTTTAATTCGACATAAATAGGGTAAGGTTGCCGATATCGCTCCTAGATCGCACTACCTCGCCTAAAAAATCAGTTATTTTATTCACACACTTTCTTACGGATTATTTACAAACTACAAGGTATTTCAACGCTGCTGCGTTACATTTGTGACATGAAATGCAGTAGGAGCCTCGTTATTTATGTAAATAAAAAAATCGTGATAGCGTTGCT
>NW_017295590.1:9647-13634 GCF_001594075.2 Trachymyrmex cornetzi
AGTATGTAAAAAATCTTCATTTAAAATATTATAATAATAGAAAAAAAATCTGAAAAAATTACATATGAAAGGGAAAAGCTTGCAGTTTATTACGCCGCAAAAAAATTGAGAATATCCTTCTTACTTTCCGAGTTATAAGCCATTATATGAAAAATGGTGCGATTTCGGCAACCTTACCCTAGGTTTGTTTCTTACAATTTTCAGCTGACATTTTTCTTTTTCTTACAATTTTCAGCGAGTCAGTACTGAAAATGTATAGTATATGTAACGTGATTAACGTGAATTATGGATAATTTGCACGCTAAAAATGCTGTAGGAGAAAGAAATCATCTTCAAGCAGCAGCGGAGATGAAGATTTTTTCCGCGATTTTAGAAAGAAAAAAAATGATCTTATTAGTACGCAACCAATTATCAGCAGCAGCATAGAAGCGTTTTCCTATTTAGAATCAAAATCAAGGGATTTATGTTCCCTCGTAAATTTCCCTAATAAAAAAAAAATATTTTTTAAATATAATACTTCTTTATCATTATCTGCGCCAGTAGAGCGGCTGTTTAGTATAGGACAACAAATATATGTACCTCGTCGTAACCGTTTGTCGGATGGGAATTTTGAGAAACTTTTGTTTTTGAAAAATAAAGACTTATAAATAAAAATGTGAACGTTTATATATCCTTTTTCCGAGCGCAACATTTTATGTTTATAATTATTTTAAAACAAAACCATCTAAAAAAACAATCTAGATGGATCGCTGAATCATCTCATCTTTCATGTAGATTTTTGCAAATCAAAACCATCTTTATCTCATCTAAGATGGATTTACGGATTTCCATCTCATCTCCATCTAGATGATTTTAAAACCATCTAAGCGCAACATTGCGGATATGTATATACAGGATGTCCCGTAATTCACTTGACAACACTCGTGGGCAGGTAGAGCGGACTAAACTGAATCGAAAAGTCTATTTTGCAATTTTCGTAATAGTTAACAAGATATTAATTACTAAAAATTGCCGAATATTGGTCTTCAATAATTTTTATCTTAAATACTATCTTTACAAAAAAATTGTATGAGATAAAAATTGCTTATTTTTTTCTCAAAAAATTCTGAGAATTTTTTCAGAATTTTTTCAGAATTTTTTAATATCATATTTTCTGATATTGATAACAAAATAAGAAAATGCAGTAAAAAGTTAATAAAAAATTTTGAAAAAATTCTTAAAGTTCTATGACAAGAAAATAAACAATTTTTGTCTCTTGTAGTTTTTTTGCAGACACCTTGTATACTATAATAAACTTTGTCGTTAATCGGATTTGTCTCAGAACTATCTCTCGAAGAAACATTTGAAATTTCTACTGCATCAGTCGCAACAGACTGAGTTATTTTTGCAATATGTTATTTTTATTTTTTAAAATAATATCCTCAACCTTATTGAAGACGCTTACAAAATAATAATATTTAAAACAGGACTGTTTACATAAATCAATTAAATACGAGAGCGTCAATTACTGCTAAAGTGAAATATTTACGATAATCAATATTTTTATAAACATTTATCTCATAACTTTGATTACATGCCGATTATTCGAACTTACGACAATTTAAGATAATAAATAATCATCCCAAAATGAAATTAAAATTTGTAAAGAACTTATAGAGGAAAAAATTTTTATTTGTGAGAAAACTAGCCTCTGAGAACACTAGAGCACGGTAAATATGAAATCTGAATTCGATTCACGGCCTAGGTAATATTTTTCGCAATAAGTTCTTTATAGATTTTAATTTAATTTCGGAGAGTTATCAGCATCAAAGATTAATTGAGTTACAAATCCGAAAGTAATTGGCACGCAATCATAGTTCTATGAATTGTATTTAAAATACATATTTATGTATTACTCTTAACATCTAACTTTGACAGTAAATTAGTCTCGTATTTAGTTGATGTATTAAATCACATTACAACAATCCAACTTATACTTATATTTAGTGACGCGATGTAATTGTCATTAAGAAAACCATATAGCAATTCCATCACTTAATAATTGCTCGATTTATTTCTAATTATACTTATAATAATTTAAATGTGAGCGAGGGTGTGTTACCTGGAGCTTATGGACTTCCTAAAATCCATAAACCAGGTACACCCCTTAGAATTATTATCTCAGCGATGGAGAGTCCACTCTACCCTTTGGCATCTTTTTTACACAAAATAATTTACAAGGTGAGCAGCAATTCCTCCAGTCACATAAAAAATAGTTTTCATTTGACCAGCGTTCTGAGAGAGACTAAGTTTGATAGTGATTTTATTTTGATCTCACTTGACGTGATTTCTCTTTTCACCAATATACCGCTTGAATTAGCTCTGGACAGCATTTCTCATAGATGGCCTCTGATTTCAAATATTACGAACATAACTAAAGAAGAATTTAACGTCGCTCTAAAACTTGTGTTTAACTCGGCTTTCTTCTCTTTTGATGGGGTCATTTACAGACAAAAATTTGGAGTGCCTATGGGTTCACCTCTGTCTCCAGTGATAGCTGACATTGTTCTACAAGACCTGGAAAGGAAAGCTTTAGATACTCTAGGTTTTTATATCCCGTTCTATGTCCGATATGTGGACGATATCGCCATGGGGATCCCTTGTGAAAAGACCTCAGAAATTTTAAATATATTTAACTCGTTCCACCCTAGGTTACAGTTTACGATGGAGATAGGTGGCAGCGAACTGAATTTCTTGGACATTACCATTATTAAAAACAATGAGCGATTGGAATTTGATTGGTATCATAAGCCAACATTTACCGGTAGATACCTAAATTTTTTATCAGAACATCCTCTTTCACAGAAGAAGGGCGTGGTTATGGGAATGGTTGATAGAGCTTTCCTATTATCAGTTCCTAAATATCACAAAAAGAATTTAATTATTGTTATAGAGACACTTTTAAACAATGACTATCCGATGGATTTTATATTTAATGTAATAAGTGAACGTCTTAAATCTTTGTTACATGGGAAAACGTTGAAACAAAATATTGAGAACGAATTTTGTACAGATGACACAAGAAAGATGTGGTTCTCGTTTCCTTATGTGACGAAGGTTTCGGACAAATTAAATTTAGAGATATAATTAAGGATTTTAACGTCAATCTTGCGTTCTTCAGTCTTAATAAACTCAATTGTTTTATAAAAACACATAAAGATCCAGTGCCTAATTTGGCAAAAAGAAATGTAGTGTATAAGATTAACTGCAATGATTGCGACGCATCATACGTCGGGCAGACAAAAAGAACAGTGAAGACGAGAATCACAGAACACCGAAATGACATCCGAAAAACTAATAGCAATCATTCAGTTATCACTGAGCATAGATTGAATTTTAACCATGATTTTGATTGGGACAATGTGGAAATTATGGATAATGAACGATTTTTATACAAACGACGAATTGCCGAAATGGTTCACATACAATTACAGAAGAATGGTTTGAATTCACAGTCCGACACCGAATTTTTACATCATGCATACATATCGATTCTTAATGATCTAAATTGAATATTGGCATTAGTATGTTACCTGTCTTTATCTTTTGTTGTCTATGCTTGGTGTGAATCTACATGTTGTGTTTTTTGACTTGTTCAATATGTAATTTCGCGAAGGTTGACTTACGTATGTTTCATGCTTGTATTCAAACGCTTTTCGTTTTGACTTATTCGTTTGTCGATCACTAGTCTGTTAACATGACATACCACGTTTCTCGATATAATTTGATTTAAAATTTATTTAATAATAACACACTGGAAAAATTTTTACTTATTGTTGACGGTTGTTAAATTTTGCGGTATTTGTTGTTAATTTGGATGATTTTAGTAGGGGAGGCCGAGAGGCTAAATGTGGATTTACTCGAGCGTCGTGGGGACCTGGATTGTGAAGATTAGATGCTAAAAAGAAAAAAAGGTTATATGATGTATGCCGTTTCAGTGGTGGGGGG
>NW_017295590.1:13903-16721 GCF_001594075.2 Trachymyrmex cornetzi
GCGCTCGAGTTAGATACTAATTTGACGGGCTCACCTGGACCCCCGGCTCTATATAGAGGTTTAATATATGGTGGGGATACTTATTAGGGTGCAAGCTTTCCCCCTTTATGTTATTCTGACGCGCTCGAGTAAATCCCAAAATCCCCGCTCGGCCTCCCCTACTATTTGTACATGGCTATGCGGGTGAATGATTCATTGGTAATTTATAAAAAAAAAATTTTTTTTTATTGACACATTGTGGTAACAATTATTTTTCTTCACACACAGAATACATCTGTGATCGTTGCCACTAGCTTTAACAATCTTGTGTCACGATTTGAAGAAGATGGAACGAGTGGTCACTCTCTAGTCTAGCTATGAAAATTAATGACTGTATAGTTCGGATACATTGAAGATGGCTCGAAGGAAGGCCGAAACGTCTGAACAGAGTAATATGGAATAAATTCTTAACTCATCGCAAACGTCTACAACGAATTTACTCTCATTAGCCCTTATTTTCTTGTTCATAGAATAGACGCAAATATGTATTTTCAGCTATCGCGCGAAAATTTTTTTAAAAAAGAAGATCCTCGTATAAATCATTATTTAAAAGATGTTAAAAATTTGAAAGGTAATTGATTTAAAATAATTAAAGGATATAGAATTCAATAATATTAAATTACTATAACATTAGAGGACTACCAGCCAACAATTAAAATATAACGTTATTAATGGTAATAATAATATAAATATATTGGTACCTTGAATAAGTTCTCGCTGTTTTTCAACAGATCGCGTTAACAGAACTGCGTGCGTGTAGTTGGAGATGAGAACACATTGATGAGAAACTATAATAAGCAAGCTTGAAATTCAGTGTATGTCATCTCGCCGAAGTGTTAACAACTTTTTGTTTCATAGTGTTAATCATGTCGAGTTTCGTGCCAACAAAAGAGTATTTGCGGGGAATTTTACTGCACTACTTTATTAAAAAAAAATCTGCAGCTGAAGCACACAGAATTCTTGTTGAGACTTACGGCGACCATGCTCTGTCGGAAACAACATGCAGAGATTGGTTTAAACGCTTTAAAAATAATGATTTTGATGTTGAAGATAAAGAACGCTCTGGCGCATCGAAAAAGTTTGAAGACGAAGAATTGAAGGCATTACTGCATGAAAAGTCAGACGCTAGCTGAACTTGCAGAATCATTAGGAGTTGATCACACAACAGTTTCGAAACGTTTGAAATTATTAGGAATGTTCCAAAAGCAAGGACATTGGATGCCGTACGAGTCGAAGCCGAGAGACGTCGAACGGCGTCTTTTCACGTGTGAACAACTGCTTCAACGGCAGAAAAGGAAAGGGTTTTTGCATCGTATCGTGACGCGATGAAAAGTGGATACATTACGATAACCCTAAGCGTAGAAGATCGTGGGGTAAGCCCGGCCATGTATCAACATCGTCGGCAAAGCCGAATATCCATGGTTCAAAGCTTCTGCTCTGCATTTGTTGGGATCAGCCGGGTGTAGTTTATTATGAGCTGCTTAAACCGAACGAAATCATTATGGGAACTCGCTATCGACTACAATTGATGCATTTGAGCCGAGCATTGAAGGAAAAACGGCTGCTACACGAGCAGAGACACAACAAAGTGATTTTGCAACATAACAACGCACAGCCACATGTTGCACAACCGGTGAAAACCTACTTGGAAACGCTTAAATGGGAAGTCCTACCCCACCCGCCATATTCACCAGACATTGCTCCTTCCGATCGATGGCACATGGGCTGGCTGAGCAGCACTTTCATTCTTAAGATGATGCCAAAAAATGGGTCGACTCTTGGATAGCCTCAAAAGACGTGTCGTTTTTTCGACGTCGAATTCAAATGCTGCCAGAAAGATGGAAAAAAGTAGTGGCTAGCGATGGACAATACTTTCAGTGACATGTTTTTTACGAATTTATAAAAATAAAGCATTACTTTTCACGAAAAATCAGCGAGAACTTATTCAAAGTCCCAATATTTAACGCAAGTTTAGCATACAATTAATCGCAACAATAAAAACAGAACAATAAATGAAAAATATAAAAATATATATAATATCATATGTTTCAACCTCGATTGGGTCATTCTCAATGTTTTAATACAAGAGTTCGTTGAGTCAGACAAAACAAAGAATTTGATCGCATGTTAATATATCCGGATCACACTGTGGTATTCCATAAAAATGAATATACATAAAATCTTGAGAAAATCAAATATCGAAAGTTCCATTGTAACCACACATATTGTTTCTATAAATTAATTGCAAATTATAATATCTCATATAGATAATGCATTATAAATTTAATTACAATTAAAATATACAACAATCACAGAGATATTAAATTAAAACATTTAATTTAGTACAATAAATAAAATACCGTCAAATAGTTGTAAAAACATGGCTTTATTCGAGCTATAATATATATTTTATGAACTTCATATATTTTACATAAAATCAAGGACATTTAAAACAAGAATCTCATAGAGTTATCATAAACTGGCCCAAATGATGCTTCTCGTAAAGAATCACCATTTGAGCCTGTTGCACCAACGCCAATTACTTAATCAGCCGTAAAACTGACCAGTTGCACCAATGCCAATTACTTAATCGGCCGTAAAACTGATATACAAACCTAGGGTAAGGTTGCCGAAATCGCACCATTTTTCATATAATGGCTTATAACTCGGAAAGTAAGAAGGATATTCTCAATTTTTTTGCGGCGTAATAAACTGCAAGCTTTTCCCTTTCATATGTAATTTTTTCAGATTTTTTTTCTATTATTATAATATTTTAAAT
>NW_017295590.1:17167-18473 GCF_001594075.2 Trachymyrmex cornetzi
AATAACGAGGCTCCTACTGCATTTCATGTCACAAATGTAACGCAGCAGCGTTGAAATACCTTGTAGTTTGTAAATAATCCGTAAGAAAGTGTGTGAATAAAATAACTGATTTTTTAGGCGAGGTAGTGCGATCTAGGAGCCGGTGCGATATCGGTAACCTTACCCTACATTTTAAAAAAAATGTAAAAAAAGCACTAAGCGTTGGTGAAACTGGCCCAAATGGTGCTTCTCGTAACGAATCACCATTTGAGCCACTTTCACCAACGCCAATTACTTAATCGGGCGTGAAACTGATGACTAATCACGTTTGCTGTTTAGTAGAACTAATGATATGTATCATTTATATAAAAGATTTGATATCAACAACTGGCGCCAAATTACATTTTAACCATTTGGGCCAGTTTCACCAACGCCAATTACTTGATCGGCCGAGAAATTGATGACTATTCACGTTTGCTGTTTAATAGAACTAATAATACGTATCATTTGTATAAAAGATTTGATATCAACAACTGGCGCCAAGTTAAATTTTACCATTTTAATCCTCCCAAAGAAAAAATATAATAGTAACTTAAATTTTTTTCTTAATTTATTTAACTCTAATGATATGTGTTATTCGTATGAAAGATTTGATATCGACAAAATTGGCGCCAAGCTAAATTCATCAAAATTTTATCAAAATTTTAAGTATTATTCGTAAAAAAGATTTGATATCAACAATTGGCGCGAAGTTAAATTCCAGTGTAATTCGAATACCAAATTAAATAAATAATATTAACTTTAATGATATGTATCATTCCTATAAAAGATTTGATATCAAGAACTGGCGCAAAGTTAAATCCCACTTCTTTATACCATGCCAAATTAAATAAATAATAAATATTAATCTATAACGGTATGTGTTACTTGTACGAACGATTTGATATCAACAACTGTGGCGCCAAGATAAATTCTACTATCAAAATGAAAAGTAAGACTCAAGTGATACTATCTTTATTATTTACTTAATCCAAATGGTACTATCTTTAATTTTTATGCAATTTTTATGCAATTTTTATGCAAAACCTAAGTATACGTATATTTATTGAAGAATCTTCCTATTCCGATCTAGATGGTTTAAATTTCTCTCAAATGAAATTATGATATCACAATTCATTCAAAGACATTTCCTCTTCCAACTAAAGTAATGGTTATTTAATTCTCCTTCGAAACATTATACAAAACATTATCACAAAATTGCGTTACCTTGCTCAATTTAAGTGTTACCACAAAAAATTAAAGAATTAACCGTATAAAATGAAAAAAT
>NW_017295590.1:18528-21740 GCF_001594075.2 Trachymyrmex cornetzi
CGCTGCTAGATAGAGTAAGAAAAACTATAAGAACAATTTAAAATTGGAATGGTAATTAATAAAAATAAATAATAAAAGACAATTGTATATAATTTAAAAGTAATAATAATTATTGTAATATTTTGTAATATAATTTAAAAGTCATAATAAAAGTAATAATAAATTCTCTTTCATAATGCATGTCTTACAAATCTAAATTTATTTTTCTTTGATTTTAACTTAATAGCATTCACAACGATTGTCATAATTTATCCGATTCTATAACTCAATCATACATACACATGCTAGATATTTTAACTCTCATTGGGGATGGTTTTTATTTTTTTTATTTTTCGAAATATTCATATTTTTTAATATGATTCTGACTTTCTTTTATTAATAAGCTTCTTATTTATATTATTTTTCTAAGTATTATATTCTTATCCTTCTTATTTACATTCATGCTTTACTATTATACTACCATGTTGTTATTATATATCGAGATCTGGCAGCCCCAAGTGTTTTTACATGAAAAATTTTTCTATTTTTTTAAATTAAATTTTTTTATTTTATACGGTTAATTCTTTAATTTTTTGTGGTAACACTTAAATTGAGCAAGGTAACGCAATTTTGTGATAATGTTTTGTATAATGTTTCGAAGGAGAATTAAATAACCACTATTTTAGTTGAAAGAGGGAATGTCTTTGAATGAATTGTGATATCATAATTTCATTTGAGAGAAATTTAAACCATCTGGATCGGAATAAGAAGATTCTTCAATAAATATACGTATACTTAGGTTTTATTGCATAAAAATTAAAGATAGTACCATTTGGATTAAGTAAATAATAAAGATAGTATCACTTGAGTCTTACTTTTCATTTTGATAGTAGAATTTATCTTGGCGCCACAGTTGCTGATATCAAATCGTTCGTACAAATAACACATACCGTTATAGATTAATATTTATTATTTATTTAATTTGGTATGGTATAAAGAAGTGGGATTTAACTTGGCGCCAGTTCTTGATATCAAATCTTTTATAGGAATAATACATATCATTAAAGTTAATATTTGAATACCAAATTAAATAAATAATATTATTATTTAATTTGGTATTCGAATTACATGGAATTTAACTTCGCGCCAATTGTTGATATCAAATCTTTTTTACGAATACTTAAAATTTTGATAAAATTTTGATGAATTTAGCTTGGCGCCAATTTTGTTGATATCAAATCTTTCATACGAATAACACATATCATTAGAGTTAAATAAATTAAGAAAAAAATTTAAGTTACTATTATATTTTTTCTTTGGGAGGATTAAAATGGTAAAATTTAACTTGGCGCCAGTTGTTGATATCAAATCTTTTATACAAATGATACGTATCATTAGTTCTATTAAACAGCAAACGTGATTAGTAATCAGTTTCACGGCCGATTAAGTAATTGACATTGGTGAAACTGGCTCAAATGGTGATTCGTTACGAGAAGCACCATTTGGGCTAGTTTCATCAACGCTTAGCGCTTTTTTTACCATTTTTTTTAAATGGTAAGTTTGTATATCAGTTTTAAGGCCGATTAAGTAATTGGCGTTGGTGCAACTGGCCCAAATGGTGATTCTTTACGAGAAGCACCATTTGGGCCTGTTCCACCAACGCTTTGCGCTTTTTATACTTTTTTTTTAAAAAGGTAAGTTTGTATATAGATTAAACGCGAAAAAGATGTAAGATAATTATTGCTTTTATAATTATATTTCTAATATTTAGATGTTTTAAACTCTTATGTCCATTTCCACCAACGTAGATTAACTTTAACGTCGGTTCAACTTGCTCTTCGTCTTTTTCTAATTCTGAAGATAAATTGAACTGAGATTAAAATTAATTCACGTTGGTGGAAATGGGAATTAATTGTTCTTTACTTATTGTTTTATGTTTGAATTATAAGTCTTTTACTCATTTTTATATTGTATATTTCTTATTAATTGTTCTTTACTTATTGTTCTACGTTTGAATTATAAGAGTCCTTTACTCATTTTTATATTGTATGTTTTTAATAATGAGAAAACAAACACACACACACACTACCATAAGAATAAATCATTATCTTTTAAATTCAAACCCCTATTAAGCTGGAACCCCACCAGCGCAAATCGGGTCCGGAAATATTGAAAAATTTAGTGCTCTTTTGTTGCTAATTTGTTGCTCCAGAAAGAATTTTGTTGCTCCAACCGTTCCGCAGTAAAAAAAATAAAAAATGGGTGGCAAAACATGCAAAATAATTAGTTTATCCCAGTCGGCGCGGGCGCCTATGCAGATAAACTAATTATTTTGCATATGTTAGAGTTAGCAACAAAATCGGAAATGGGTATATTTCGATAAGTTCATACGTGTTCCTCTGTTCCATCGATGTGACAGATTTTCTATCTAAACCTGAATAGTTTAACGGTTAATACTAAATGCCACATTTGCCTCTTGCTATCTAGAGTCAAACCTGTCAGAATAAGACGGCGAACACCTAGACACCCATTTCCTCGAAGACAAACACCTACACACCCACTTTCTTGAAGGCGAACACCTTGATACCCACTTCCTCGAAGGCGAACACCTACACATCCATTTCCTCGACGGCGAACACCTAGACACCCACTTCCTCGACGACGAACACCTAGACACTCATTTCTTCGATGGCGAATACCTAGACACCCATTTCTTCGGCGGCGAACACCTAGACACCCACTTCCTCGTCGTCAAACACCTAGACACTCATTTCCTCGATGGCAAACACCTAGACACCAACTTCCTCGATGGCGAACATGTAGACAACACCTAGACACTTACTTCTTTGACAGCGAACACCCAGACACTCACTTCTTCGACGGCAAACACCTAGACGCTCACTTCCTCGACGGCGAACACCTAGACACCCATTTCCTCAACGGCGGACACCTAGACACCCACTTCCTCGACGGCGAACACCTAGACACTCATTTCCTCGATGGTGAACACCTAGATACCAACTTCCTCGACGGCGAACATGTAGACAACACCTAGACACTTACTTCTTCGACAGCGAACACCCAGACACTCACTTCTTCGACGGCGAACACCTAGACGCCCACTTCCTCGACGGCGAACACCTAGACACCCATTTCCTCGACGGCGAACACCTAGACACCCACTTCCTCGACGGCGAACACCTAGACACTCATTTCCTCGACGGCGAACACCT
>NW_017295590.1:21812-22345 GCF_001594075.2 Trachymyrmex cornetzi
CGACCTAGACACCCACTTCTTCGACGACAAACATCTAGACGCTTAATTCCTCGACGGCGAACACCTAGACGCTTAATTCCTGAATATCTATTTTTGTGGACGGGTACCGCTGAATAACTGGTGTATCCACAAATTAAAATATATTGTGATCTTTATTCAAACTTTATGTACACTATGTACAGAGGTACCTTTCGGTACTATATGGAATGCTTTATGGCGCCTTGCGGCGCGTATGCTTTATGGCGCCTTGCGGCGCGTGTACGTTAGGTGTAAGTGTATTAATTACTGGTGGCGTCCGTGTCGGATCCCAACAACTTGGCTTGGCTTAATCTCGGGTGGATGCGATTGGTCCTCCTTCGGCCAGGTGTCCTTGTCTTCTGCGGCGTCCTTGGCAGCGGATCTAGTGGCAACGGTGGCCACGTATGCCGTCTCCGGAAGGTCGTCGTCGTCGTGGTACGGAGGCCCGTGAGAGCTCGCTCCGAGGAGTTGCGGAGGCCCGTGAGAGCTCGCTCCGAGGAGTAGCGGAGGCCCGT
>NW_017295590.1:23002-26807 GCF_001594075.2 Trachymyrmex cornetzi
CGACAATCTCGATATTTCATTTTAATTATAATTAATATTTTATTTTAATTCATTTTATTAATTTTATCAGTTATAACACGTCACATCGTATATATATAACCTGAATTATAGTGATCAACTTTAACGATTAATATACAGGGTCATCGAAAAGTATCGGACCCCCTTAATATCTTCAGTTAGAAAGCATTTTGGAGAAAATGTCCAATAGCAAAGTTGTATGGTTTCAAGCGAGGAGTAAGATAATGACCTTGACTTTGATCTTGATCATGTCCTTTAAGGTCATTTCAAGGTCAACCTTATTTTTTTAAATGGAACCCCCTACATTTTATTGCATATTTTTATAGCTTATCTCGAGAGCTTTCCAAAACACTATAATAAAACATTTTTTCATTAAGTACTTTTTGAGTTATAAAGGTTTGAAGAGAACAATTTTTTGACACAAAATGTAAAATATCTTGTAAAATGTTATTTAGTTTTCAGTAATCATAACCTCAATACTTTTGTGCGCGGAATAATGAGACCAATTAATTGGTTAAAGTTGCCTTAATTGGCCGGAATCACACGCCGCTTAACAAATTGTTAATTTCAAACCTTTATAACTCAAAAAATACTTAATGAAAAAATGTTTTATTATAGTGTTTTGGAAAGCTCTCGAGATAAGCTATGAAAATATGCAATAAAATGTAGGGGATTCCATTTAAAAAAATAAAGTTGACCTTGAAATGACCTTAAAGGACACGGTCAAGATCAAAGTCAAGGTCATTATCTTACTCCTCGCTTGAAACCATACAACTTTGTTATTGGACATTTTCTCCAAAATGCATTCTAACTGAAGATATTAGGGGGGTCCGATACTTTTCGATGACCCTGTATATATCTCGGTCCACGGGGTAAAGCGATACCTAACCTAATCAATCAATAGCCACAGAAAACAGACATGTGTGATGTGACCATGCACATTGCCAGCGCCACATTTGCCTCTTGCGCCCAAAATTCCAAAAGGACATTACCCACACTACTTCGTAGCGACGACGTGGACGACGATAATAATGACGTTTCTTAATAAAAAAGTTTCACATTCGTATTTTGCGTTGCAATATCTCTGCTCGTAAAGCATGTAGAGAAAAAAATAAAAACACTTTCATTATATATCCCGACCGGTTGCAGTCGATTGAGCACACTTAGAACTTGATCGGTTCAGCCCTTATTGAGATCCGATAATCTCGATCGACCGCAACTCGCCGGCTCGCGTAAAGTAGCCACGGTAGTGGCGCTGCGCGTAGCTTAGCGCCGAGACACTACCAGTGTCTCCAGATATCGTCATTTTAAGGTCATTGTTACGTCCTGAGTCGCGTGTTTAATATAATGCAGTCTCGAGACGCGACATAGAATCGTGGGAGCGCGAGCGCGAAGCGTGGCGCGCGGGGCGAAGCCTTGGCTTCGGATGAGATTCGTTTTTCGGTATGTGTTTACGCGTTGAGGCAGGCTGCTGTCACCAGTGCCTTTGTTATAGGCACGAATTGAGTTATTATTTCGCTCATGAGATATCTTTTATTATACCTAGCTTGTATTAAACTTCTGTATTCTCTTATTATGCACAGGAAGGAAATTAAAACAGAGAGTTAGAGGAATTGTCAGATAAAGCACCCGTAGTACACGAAGGTGTACGAAGAATTGGTGAAGATATAAAGATCTCTTTCCTGAGGGCAGCTGTGATATTTTCATCACACGCTTCGCTCTATCTACGCTCTCTGATTCCTGTGCGGGAACGGGGGCAGGGAATAATAATAAAGGGCTTTAGAGGCAAAGGATTAAACGAAAAGTAAAGATTAATTATTTTTATATTTAATTTACACGGCTAGTTGTTCGTGATACGCCGTTTGCTCGTTATGATCACAGGCCTCGTCGGTTTGTGGGCGGTCGCGATATACGACGGCGACCGCAGCGGTGCGGGCCGTTGTACCGAGAGGGTGAGAGAGGGGAGTGAGCACGGAGGCCTCGACGCCGTGGAAGGCGCTCGTTTGAGCTCTGCAGGCGAACTTGGTCGTCGCTTTGGTTCAGCGCCGCCGAAGCTGAAGATGGGAGTAGCCCTTCAGATGCCGCAAAGGCGCACAATTGGGGCTGGATTTTCGGGAAGACGGAAGTGCCAGAGCGCTAGTTAAAGCGCTTACCGCGATTATTTGACGGGAAGAATGATGAGGAAAAATGAGGACGCGCGTCTTAAAACGCTCTGCTTTATATATGTTTGGCTTCGTGGTCCCTCGTGAGGGGATGTTTTCGTCCACGTGCTATTGCGAAATTCTCTGCCGATCTTCTAATTAGTAATTTACTTTGTTAGTGATTAGGTTTTACTAGATTTGAACGCGTTATTTCATTACGGGGGTCGCGATGTTCGTGTGGTGTGCTCGATTGCCGCGTGCTGCAGCCTGGCGCGGCAGAACTTGCATATCTTGTCTGTGCGTTTTTTCATTGTAAGTTTCTGTATTGTTCCGGATCTTTTCGTTCTTTGTGCACGTGGAATTGTGGTGTTTGTTTAAGGCTTTCTCTTAGTTATGTGCGCTTCGATTTTATTCGTGATGATTTCGTTCGTATTCAGAGGCCTTTTGTGACCGGTGGGTGCATGTGGAATTGCATTGAGATGCGTTATATTGTTGGTACGCGTTCTTATTCGTTTTTCCGCGAGACTGCAGTCGTCCCTTGCGACTGCGTCGAAGTCGGCTGTTGTATTCACTATTTCCTATCCCGTGGCAGCGATGTTTATGCAAGAGAGTGCATTCCTTGAACGTTTTTATTGTTTAATGTCTGGCGCAGGCGCATTGTGCGCGGCGTTCAATCGCGACGGTTTCGGTGACTTGGCCTATAGCTGTACGCGATTGTAGTCGGCACATATTATGTCTATTCGCTATATTCCGTGCTCGCGCTCGCTTGGTAAAAGGACGAGGCGCTATACTGTAGGCGCACCGGACGTTACAGTCATATTTAATGAATAATTAATAAATGTAATGTGTGGAATAACCCAATATTTAGAGTGACGTCCGTTCGATCACTTTGCGATTGACCATCAGCCACAGCGCTCGTACAATAGCTTTGTTCTTCTTGATACACGAGAAGTGTATGTACACCATACACGTTTACACTCCATTTTTTGGGAGGAAGGGAAATGTCGTGTAAAGTGTAAGCTTTTTAAGGAGAACGCCAAAGTGTACATACAACAGCTATTTACAGGGTTCAGTAAAATAACTGATATGACCTATTTAAAATATAAAATATAAAATAAGTTCCAGAAACTTATTTTAAATATAAAATCGTAGGAGTCGATAAAAGAGTGATACGATTTATTCGAAATAATAAATATAAAATAGATTCCAAACATTTATGTAAAATATTAAATAAGAAATACGTCGCAAAAAATTATTAAAAATATAAAATAAGAAATAGGACTCTATAATGCATTTTATTTATTTAAAATATATAATAACTTTTATTTAAAATGTCAAAATAGCTTGCTTTTTTATTTTAAATTTCTTTTTAAAGAATATTCTTATTTTAAATAACAAATTGTTTTCGAAAATTTATTTAAAATAATCTATTTTATATTCAAAAGAAGTTCTTGAAATCTATTTTTTATTTAAAGTAAAAACTGCATTTCAAAAACTAACTCAAAATATAAAATAAGAAATATGTATTTGAAATAAACGTTTTAAATAGGAAATACAAAATATTTAAATAATTTTATTTATATCTTGATATATGAACATACATTTGAGTATACATTTATAAGTTTATAACATTTCCGATTTTTTAC
>NW_017295590.1:27430-34035 GCF_001594075.2 Trachymyrmex cornetzi
GTAAAATACGTCCTTAAAGTGTATTACACTTTCAAGACAAACAGCGTGTAATCATATACCTTAACGTCACTTCCGACAAGAAGAACGCTAAAGTGTACAAAATGTAAGCAAGAAGAACAAACCTAATGCACGTGAAATACACTGCCAGTACTAAAAATCTATCTATAGTATACGTAACATGTACTATAGATTTTTAGTACTAGGTCACGTGGTCAAAATTGGCGAATATCAAGCGTCAATTTTGATCACGTAGCCTGTTTTGAAATGTGGCTAAAAATGAGCCGCGCGTTAGCATGATAAAGTCTATTACACAATACGTCGTATGTCGGTGTCGTGAGCAGTAAGAATGGACCTATCCCAGTCGAGTATTCTCCTCACTATATATTTTATCCTACTTTTAAAAGTAGGGTAAAGTCGCTTATTATGAGGTACTTTTCTTTAAAGACTTCTAATTTATTAAATATGTAACCTCAATTTCTACCTTTATATCAAATTTATGAGAAATATATTTAATTTTTATTATCAAAAAAATTAGTAGTCGATAATAGCTTTGTTGTATGTAAAATTTTTTATTAAAAGTGCCGATTTTGATCATTCAAAAAAAGGGTTCCTAATATGAGATACAAGGATTTCTTTATATGAGGTAGTATCTCATATGTAATAGGAAACTAAGGAAAAAATAAAGATGACAAACTTTTTATATACGCTTTTATTATATGGAACAAAACATTTAAATGTTACATAATAATTATATAATTTGTGTGTGTGTGTCGTCATTTTTAATCTATCGTTCGATAGTATGCTTCGGGATATTGAATTGTATAGGGGTGCGTTCCGAGTTATGCATGAAGCGCATGATGTATCGTTTTATCCTTCGAATCTTTATTATTTGATGAACAACAAGAACAAATGACCCAGTAAATAAGATAACGTCAAAATGACGTGAACAACTGGTGATTACTGGTCAAGTGACGTCAGATGATCAAAAATAATCGTATATAAAACGTCTTTTTTGTGGCGTCTTGACGTTATCTAAAAACGTCATAATATCGTGATATTTAGTCATTTTTATAAATTAATATTTGTGAGATATAATTGAAAATATTTAAACATTATATATTAATAATTGTCACAGAACATTGCAAAGAAATTTGTATTATTAAAGTAACTTTTTATATATAAATATATATTTATAAAAACTTACTTAACTGAATCACAAATTACAAATTGTACGTATTACTATTTTTTAGTTTCAAATTAATTTAAATTCTTATAACAAATGTAATTAAATAATTAACAATTTATTAAATTATAAAAAAAATAATATTTGTATTTATGTAAAGGTTTAATTTCAAGTTTGGAATTAAACATTAAATTTGAATTTTAATTGAAGTGATAAATAATGACTCTTGCGCATATACGTATACGGTTTCTTCCTTGTGTGCGTCAGCGGCAACGAGATACCGCGACTCAGAATTGGCAACTCTGATTCGCGCTTCTGATATTTTATAACTAACGTACCGAGTATGGTGGAAGGATTACATGGTGTGCTCAGTTTGCAACCGTCTCTCTCTAAAATTAGCGCTTTTTGTCGTTTCTCTGCTTCTCGTTCCACAAGGCCTATAACTATGAAATGCGAAACGTGGAGCGGTATTCATAGTCCGTTTTTATTTTAAAACCATCTTAAATAAAATGTCTTAAGATGTTAATACAGTCCTCGGATTGACTTACGGCATTTTAAGATTGACTTAAGACAGTCTTAAATGAACAGTCCTCGGATTGACTTACGACATTTTAAGATTGACTTAAGACAGTCTTAAATGTAAGAATCGACTACGAATACCGACCTGTTTCACGTTATGAAGTTTGTTCTTTTCTTGTACGAGGAAAGATTCAGTACCAACTTCATGACGCGAAACATTCGTAGTCGATTCTTTAATTTAAGACTGTCTTAAGTCAATCTTAAGATGTAAATCAATCCTAGGACTGTATTATTATCTTAAAACATTATATTTAAAATAGATTTAAAATAAAAACGGACTATTCAGACTTATATTCTTATCCATGTAAATCATTCGAATTAAAATTTTTTGTCACAAAAAATTTATCAAGATTTAAACTTTGGCCAATTAATAATTTATTTAGCAAATGCATTGTTTATCCTTTTAATAATACTTCTTTTGTTGCGTTTCCTATAATTCACAGTATAATTAATTAATTATAAAATACAGTTCATGCTTCGAAGCATGATCATCTTTTGTATCATTCCCCAAAATTTACAATGTAATTAATTATAAAAATTAATTGTATTGTAAATTCTTAATTTACAATATAATTTATACTATAAAATTATATTATATTATATAGTTTATAACAATTATAATAAAAAATAAAATATTAGAAAAATATATAAAATATAATTTTGTATGCAATATTACTTTTATAATCCTATACGTTATTAAAACGCTATTCAAATGTCTCAATGATGTCTTATTGACGTTAGAGATGTCATTAAGACGTTATTAAGACGTCATTTGATGTCATATTGTTTGTTGAGACGTCATTAAAAGATTCAAAATGGTCATAAAGTTACGTCTTAAAATGTCGTTATCGGTTCGTGACATTAGTACCGTTTACATCGTACATTAGTATCATTATAGTACATATCATGATAGTACATTAGTATCATTTTCCCGTCTTTTAAACGTCATTACATTGATCATTTTTGGTCATTTTCTGACCAAAATTTGACGTCACTTTGACGTTACCTTGTTTACTGGGTAAGTACATGTTCTCACCGGGAAATGACGTTATTTACCGTCATTTTGACGTCGAAATGACGACAAATGTCATCAGCTTGTTTCCTGGATACGTATATTTCTTGTCACAGATATGCCGTCATTTTGTCGTCATAAGTATCACATCATCGGTCTGTAACTTATGCACGTCATTATCATATTGTTTTTTACGTCTTTTATGACGTGACTTTGGTGATATTATTGACTCAAAAAAAGACGTCATTTTGACGACACTTTGCTACTTGGGGAAGTCCTATAAAATGTCCTACGCAAATCAGACTATTCATATTCTATCAGCTTTTGTAACTGTTTTTATACGGATCTATTAGGAATTTTCATTAGAGTAAACTTTACTTTGAAAATTCTTAACAGATCCATATTTAAAAAATATATCCGTTTTTAGTTGGTTGAATATATGTGCTTTTGAAATCGTAATTCCTCATAAATGCGGATATATTATGTATCCGTGCGTGTTCGCAAATGCGGATAAATGTTAAATGCGAATATGCTCGTATCTGCGTGCATTCATTTAAAGATTCTTGCCGAAAATTCCTAATAGATTTGTATAAAAAAAGACATATCTGTTTTTTAGTAGACTGAATATGTGCTTTTGAAATTCCTCATAAATGCGGATACTCATTATATACGTATATGGTTGTAAATGCGCATATGTTTTGTATCGATTCGTATCTGCATTTGTGGATCTGAATGTTCACTAGATTTATGAGGAATTATGATTTCAAAAGCACATATTCAGCCTACTAAAAAGAGATATGTTTCTTTTTATACGGATCTATTAGGAATTTCCGGCAAGGATAGACATTAAATCTTGTTTTATTATATAAAAATAAATATTGAGTAATAAAGTTTGCATGCAGTGATAGAGTAAGATCGTATTAATAAGAAAACACGTGATATAATGATTTGTTTAAGTAAAGATTAGATTCGTGATCGTGAAACCGCGTAGAAGTCATAATATGAGATACTCAAGTTATACATAGCTAATATGAGACCATCTAGAGTGCATTCCAAGTTACGCATGAAGCGCATGATGCATCCCCAGTAAACAAGGTGATGTCAAAGTGACGTCAAACTTTAGTCAGAGAATGACCAAAAATGACCAACGTAATGACATTTAAAAGACGGGAAAATAACATACTAATGTCATGGATCAATGACGTCTTTTTAAGACATTAAAAACTGACTTTATGACCATTTTGAATTTTTTAATGACGTCTCTACAAACAATATGTCAAATGATGTCTTAATAACGTCTTAATGACATTTCTAACGTCAATAAGACGTCATTGAAACGTTTTAAAGACGTCTTAATAACGTACAGGATTATAAAAGTAATATTGCATACAAAATTATATTTTATATATTTTTCTAATCTTTTATTTATTATTATAATTGTTATAAACTATATAATATAATATAATTTTATAGTATAAATTATATTGTAAATTAAGAATTTACAATACAATTAATTTTTATAATTAATTACATTGTAAATTTTGGGGAATGATACAAAAGATGATCATGCTTCGAAGCATGAACTGTATTTTATAATTAATTAATTATACTGTGAATTATAGGAAACGCAACAAAAGAAGTATTATTAAAAGGATAAACAATGCATTTGCTAAATAAATTATTAATTGGCCAAAGTTTAAATCTTGATAAATTTTTTGTGACAAAAAATTTTAATTCGAATGATTTACATGGATAAGAATATAAGTCTGAATAGTCCGTTTTTATTTTAAATCTATTTTAAATATAATGTTTTAAGATAATAATACAGTCCTAGGATTGATTTACATCTTAAGATTGACTTAAGACAGTCTTAAATTAAAGAATCGACTACGAATGTTTCGCGTCATGAAGTTGGTACTGAATCTTTCCTCGTACAAGAAAAGAACAAACTTCATAACGTGAAACAGGTCGGTATTCGTAGTCGATTCTTACATTTAAGACTGTCTTAAGTCAATCTTAAAATGTCGTAAGTCAATCCGAGGACTGTATTAACATCTTAAGACATTTTATTTAAGATGGTTTTAAAATAAAAACGGACTATGAATACCGCCCCACGTTTCGCGTTTCACAGTTATAGGCCTTGTGGAACGAGAAGCAGAGAAACGACAGAAAGCGCTAATTTTAGAGAGAGACGGTTGCAAACTGAGCACACCATGTAATCCTTCCACCATACTCGGTACGTTAGTTATAAAACATCAGAAGCGCGAATCAGAGTTGCCAATTCTGAGTCGCGGTATCTTGTTGCCACTGATGCACACAAGGAAGAAACCGTATACGTATATGCGCAAGAGTCATTATTTATCACTTCAATTAAAATTCAAATTTAATGTTTAATTCCAAACTTGAAACTAAACATTTACATAAATACAAATATTATTTTTTTTTATAATTTAATAAATTGTTAATTATTTAATTACATTCTTTATAAGAATTTAAATTAATTTGAAACTAAAAAATAGTAATACGTACAATTTGTAACTTGTGATGCAATTAAGTAAGTTTTTATAAATATATATTTATATATATAAAAAGTTACTTTAATAATACAAATTTCTTTGCAATGTTCTGTGACAATTATTAATATAATGTTTAAATATTTTCAATTATATCTCACAAAATATTAATTTATAAAAATGACTAAATATTACGATATTATGACATTTTTAGATAACGTCATTAAGACGCCTCAAAAAAGATGTTTTATTTACGATTATTTTTGGTCCTCTGACGTTACTTGACCAGTAATCACCCGTTGTTGATGTCATTTTGATGTCACCTTGTTTACTGGGTAGATTCCACCTGGATTCAACGTGGACTGGAACGTGAATTCTACGAGTGATAGTCCACTCAAAAACGATACTAAAATCCACGTGGAAATCGAATCGATATTTCTAATCAATTTTTTCTACAAAATTCCTTGTAATATATATAATTTCACCTAAAAATTATTTATATTTAAAACTAAAAAATTTTATTTCTATTTATTTCTGTTTTAACATAATGTTGCTTCATACAAGATGTCTATAACGATTCTGAAATTAGCTGTTTAAATTGAGGTTTTGGAAAACACGTTTACCTTAGTAGGATTCGAACCCAGGATCTTTGGATTATGAGTCTTCTTGCGTTACGTGCTGCGCCGCTTGTGCTTCTTTAGTTGATAAATGTGTTACTTATTGTCCATATAACTTATAACCAGCACACCAATAATTGTATAAATATAATAAAAATGTTATAATTTAATAGATTTAATAAAATATGAACAATTTACATGACAATTAGAGAGAAGCTCCCTATTATGAGAGAGGCGCTTAATATGAGATAGTTTCTATGAGAGGCTATCCACGTGGATTGCATAGAGTGAAAATCGATGTAAATTCCACATTACTATTTCCTATTTTTATTCCCGTTAAATATCATCTGTAATTCCACATGGATTGTATCTGTATGGAAATGTCTGCATAGAATCCACGTTGAAATTATGAGAAAAATTTATTTCGATTCGTCAACGGTGCATTCACGTGGATATTATGTGAATAAAGGAGGAGAGCCCCTAAGCATACAATTTTCGCCCCCTCGAAATTTTAATTTAAATGATTAAAATCTACTTCCTAACAAAGAAAATATAGTTTTTTAATTATTTTGAGTTAAACGGGGGTGTTTTTGGTTAATGAACATCCCTTTTTTGAGGGTTGTTTGATAAAAATGATATAAAATTATTTCCAAAATACATTTGGAAATTCTTGCGCAATTTGCTTGCAACTCGTTACTAGG
>NW_017295590.1:34182-34778 GCF_001594075.2 Trachymyrmex cornetzi
TTTTTGGGGTCGCTGATTACGAATGTGAGGTTAGATTTCAAAAATTCAAAATGGCGGATCCAATATGGCGGACGAATTTTTTTAGAATGTTTGAATTATCTTGAAAATCTGTATAACGTCATGAATTATCATAAATATATGGAATTTACATTCGCTACTTTTAGCATTACCCAGGAACAACGACGTGGACGTAGTAGTGTTTTGTTCCCATCGGATGTTTTTTGGGGTGAGTTCCCTTGCCTCTCACGAAAAAGACTTCTCTGAATACAGAGTACCTTAAGCATGTTCATCACCTTCTGATTCATCCGTTTCCGACCATGTGCAACATACAAATCAATATTGGGGCACTATTGCAAAGTGAGAGGCAATGGAACTCACCCCAAAAAACACCCGATGGGAACAAAACACTATTAAGTCCACGTCGTTGTTCCTGGGTAATGCTAAAAGTAGCGAATGTAAATTCCATATATTTATGGTAATTCATGACGTTATACAGATTTTCAAGATAATTCAAACATTCTAAAAAAATTCGTCCGCCATATTGGATCCGCCATTTTGAATTTTTGAAATCTAACCTCACATTCGTAATCAGCGAC
>NW_017295590.1:35070-44832 GCF_001594075.2 Trachymyrmex cornetzi
AAACACCCCCGTTTAACTCAAAATAATTAAAAAACTATATTTTCTTTGTTAGGAAGTAGATTTTAATCATTTAAATTAAAATTTCGAGGGGGCGAAAATTGTATGCTTAGGGGCCCTCCTCCTTTTTAATCTGCATAGTTCACGGAAAACACGTGGATTCCACGTGGATTGCATAGAATCAAAATCGATGTGAATTTATCCACGTGAATTCTACATTACTATTTCTTATTTTTATTTCCGTTAAATTTCATCAGTAATTCCACGTGAATTATAGGGGAGAATGGGGTAACGCGGCGCAGTGGGCAATACGGCGCATTGTTATTGTAGCAATTTGCATTGGCCGACACTACGAAAATTAATGTTTGATGCAATTATGTTTAACTATGATGTATACGAAATTTCAGAACAAGTCATTATGTTTTTTAATTTTTATCGTCTAAATTTAGTATGATATACTTTTCTTGTCAGATTTGCACCTCAAATACATTCATATAATTTCGTTTCTTCAAAATCAATTCATGACATTAAGATATTATTTGGAAAGCTGAATTTTTAATCTTTTAAGCCCTATACTTTTTCATATTTATAATAGTTTATTTAATTGCAATGATAAATAATTTTAAAGAAATGTGCGCGCGGGCAACGCGGCGCGAACCGTGTTTAAAATGGTAGGGTAGACTGGCGCATTGAGATGGCGGTGAAGCGCGGAGGTGTTGATTCACTTGAATACCTATGCTGATATAAAAGTAAGTATTGCACTTTTGTTTTAAAAAACGTAGTTATTCTCTTACAAATCTGTCATATTTTATTCGTCAAATATTCACGTTCAGGAAATAAAAACGAAAATATACAGTATTTTGAGAGATTATATTTTGAGGTTAGGTCGATGATTTTTGCTTTATAAGCTTTAACAAGCTTTATGCGATTATTTGTTCTTAAAATAAGTTTTTTAAATGATATTCTTTATGTACAAATATTGTTACAGATGCGAATTTATAGTCGTACGACGACAAAGGGCAGTTGGAGTTCTGATAAATTGGAATCTGCCCTCGTAGCAGTTTCTGAAGGAACGCATATCAGGAAAAGTGCCAAAATGTTTGGAATCCCAGAAAGTACATTACGAAGAAGAATGAAAGCAAATAATGTACCTGAAGTAGTGCTGGGCAGAAGATGCTACTTTTCTGTCGAACAAGAAAGACATATCGCAAAGCGCATTTTAAAGATGTGTAATATTTTTTACGGAGTCACACCTGAACAATGTAGAAAAATGGCATTCGAGCTGGCAGAAGAAAGCAACAGCAAGAATCAATTCAATAAAAACGAGAGGATTGCTAGCAAAGCGTGGTTAGAAGGTTTTTTGAAACGTAATCCATCTGTTACCACAAGAAAGCTTGAAGCATTAAGTATAGGTAGAATACGAGGCTTCAATAAAGTCGAAGCTCGAACTAAAGCAAAGCTCGAACTCCGACGAAATCACTAGATGTCGCATCACACGCCGCAAATCAACATGTCTTTTTATACTACCACAGCAATATCTCACGCAGTCTATGATACACGCAGTCACACATACGTGTCAATTTTCGTATATAATGAATTCGTCGTGATAAAGCGTCTAAATCTAATTCTAAGAACTCGACGTTGTATGTTTGTGCAAATTACGTGTTTGGGAACTATTATTTCATACGTTTAGGTTGCAAAGCTTTCATATCAAGCAAATGTTGTCACGACTTGAGAGCTGAGACGCCATGTTACACTAACAAGTAAACCTACCTTTGTATGACTCGCCGATTTCATTGAAACTTTGCACACTAGTAGAGTAGGCAAAAATAATAGATACGTATTTTTTTTTATCGGCAATGGTCAACATTAAAGGGGTGAAATCGACCCCCAAAGTTGAGGGTATTAGGGCATCGTCATGATGTTTCGCATAAAAGTAATGTACCGATCAACACGAAACTATAGTAATACAGACGTCTTTAGGATCCCCTTAAAGATTAATATATCGTCATTTGAAATGACAGATTCTTAATCTCACCAAAGGAAGTTGGAATCCGGTAACGGAAATCGAAAGGAAAAAGTATGACTGTAGGAATGGGATTTCAGTGAGTATAGCGGGTAATAGGGGGTTGGTCGAGGAAAAGTATTAAATGTGGTGGAGAAAAGCAGAAAGTTATATCAGACTACAATCAAAATATGTACATAAAAAGTTTATTACAGTTTAATGACGATGGATGTATTTAAAAATGATATGTAATTATTTTTTATATGAATAGTGATAAATATACCATATACCAATATATATATATGTATATATGTGCACAAATATCTATTATATTTATCTAAAATAGAAAAGCAATAGAATATTTCCGTATTTTCTATTATAATATAAAGTTAAATCTCGAAACTTTATAGAATATTGTATGAAAAATTTATTATTAGTTTATTTTCCATGGTAATATATTTGAATAAAAGAAATTAAAATAAGAAGAGTTACGAGCAAAAACAAACAAATTTTAATATATACGTTATACAGTTGACATTAAACATAAAAGTAAAAACAAGATAAAAATATATCTACATAAAACTAACGTTTTGACATCATTCATGTCGTTTTCAAAGTTACAAATTAAAATGTATATAAAAGCGGTTGACTAAAAAATAACAGATTATACAAGTATAATGACATAAAAGTTGTTTAGGCTCTGATTTCAATTATATCTAGTCAACATACAGTAGATCCTGGATTTATCATCACTGAATATCAAACGATGAAAATATATAGTTTAACAGAAAAAAAACCCTGGATATACGCCATGATTCGATTACAGTGGTTACTGCCAAATATAAAAATATCACTGATACTGCCATTGAGTAAGTCAAAATAATTAATTCTTCTTATGAAAGGTTAATCCGGATTCTAAAGTATAAAATTAAAAATTTAAGAATAAACATGTATAAAATCAAAAGCTTAATAATAACCCTCAAATTTAAAAAAAAACATTTAGAATACAAGGCAAATGAGAGTAAGGCGTGGTAATTGGAACGCAGATACAATTATAAAAACTTATTAAGTTTCTTAAATATATCTATGTAAAAAATTATCACAAGTTTTTATAATTGTATCTGCGCTCCAATTACCGCGTCTTACTCTCATTTGTCTTGTTAATGTTTTTTAAAACATGTATAAAACTAGTCACTATAGTATATGCGACATGTATAATGTGTGTATAGTATAAAAATCGGTAATATAAATAAAACAAAGTTCAAAGAATTATAAACAAATGCGGAATAAAAAAGGTAAAACAGCTAAAACCGAATATAATAAGTTAAAACGATCTAAATATTCAGAACCTAAAGTAATTATTGTTTCTTTACTAATTATTGTATCTTTACAATAGTAAAGAGAAAATATACCTGAAGGATGCAGTGTGCAGTTACATTTAATAAAATTGTAGTGTCAGAAAAAATAGTTGAGTCAATAATTAAAACAGTAATATACTTAAATTGAAGCAAACTTGCGATGAGGACCACTCTTAGTTGTCAACCAGTAAGTAATGAACAGTGACGAACAGTAGGAAGCTAACTAAGAAAACTGTGTAGAAAGGGTAAAATAGGAAGGGGAAATGATTAGGAGGGGGAAAAGAGATTGTATGATTGGGAGGTAGGACTCCGGTAAAGCTTCCGTATTATGCCTGTTTAAGCTCTGTCTTTGTCTCTTAATATGAACCATTTCAGAGATTAAACGTTTATTATAAGATGGTTCACTATCTAGTATTTTAACGTTATTCCAATCGAAATTATAGTTATATATTGTTCTATGGTCCGTAATAACTGAAGGAGATCCCGATTTCTTTCTTATGTCCGACATATGTTCCTGCAGTCTAGTTTTTAGTCTCCTCTTAGTAAGTAAAGATACGAGTGAAAAGGACATAAGAGTCAATTAAACATTATTTAATTTTCTGTGCGTCAAGACATAAAATGTATTCTTAACAATAAAATTTAAAACGAAATTATCCGAGAACGTACAAATTATATGAGTTAAGATACAAAAATTATTGTATGTTTCAGTCTTTTAATTAGGCCATCTTCAGATAAAAATATTTAAATTATTATGAACATTAAAACTGAACACGATTACATATAACATGTATAATCAAAAGAAGAATACTTCTCCCCAGGCATGATCACGGCGTTGATAGCAAACGATTTTCAGACCGATTGTTTATAACGTCCTGATATCTATTAAAATAGACCTTCCTTAGTAGTAAAATCAGGATAACAATGTCGTTAAGCCATAAAACATTCACCATAACATACCGGAAAAGAAGCAATCCCTCTGTGTGTGACTAATTGTCATTCACTAATTGTCAATATAATATAAAATTGTTTCAAACTGCGAGTTATACATTCTTATCTACAAGTGTATATACTGTTAAAAAACGAATAAATTAAGAACAACACCAACACAGTACGAAAGTCAGGCAATAAATGAGAGAACTGAGTGACAAATGAATTTCTGACAAAATGATTTTAGTCTCCTCTTAGTCTGGCCGACATAACTAGCTTCACAATCTTCACAGAAAATTTTATAAACCACACCCTGGTGGGAGAGAGAGTCTAGTTGGTCTTTTCCTCTTTTAATATAATTTTTCAAAGAGTTAGGAATTGTATATGATAGCTTGCAACCAAGTTTAAATGCTATGGGCAAAAAACTTTCGGAAATGTCCTTAACATAAGGTACAGTAAAATATTTCTGTGTGGCCTTGATTTTTTTATTCAAATTAATGTCTGTATTATTATTATTATAGTATATGTGATAATTTAACCTTTTTCGTATCGTTGAAAAAATAAAATCCAAAGGGTATACGTTTTCTAAAAAAATATTAATAGCCTCCGTCAAATTCTTCTGGTGAAATCGTGGATGGGACAGTAGTACAATTTTATCAACCGCACCAATAATGACACTCCTTTTATGACAATACGGATGATGAGAATAAAAATTAAGGAATCTCGCCGAGAAAGTTGGCTTATGATATTTGTCAAAAATAATTCTGTTTTCATCAATAATAACTGTTGTATCCAAAAAATTCAATCTACCCTTAGCATCTATTTCCATAGTGAACTGAAGTCTTGTATGCAAAGAATTAAAAACCTCTTGGATGTTATTTAACGAATCATCTAAAGCTGCCAAAATGGTATCGTCCACATACCGAAAATAAAATAATAATTGAACAGGTAATCTCTCAATTGCCACAGTTTCTAAATCCTGCATAACAATCTCAGCTATAATGGGGGATAGAGGTGAACCCATAGGAGTACCAAAAATCTGTTTGTAAATTTTGCTATTAAAAAAAAAATGTAGAATTCAAAATTAAACAAACCGCTATCAGAAATTCATCTAACGGTATGTTAGTTTTGCAAGAAATATGAACCCATCTTTTGCTAATGCTCTCAGATGCAAGTTCTATGGGAACATTAGTAAAAAGGGAAACGACATCTAAAAAAGCCAAAACATAATCAGACTCAAAAACCGTTCCATTTAGTTTGTCGACAAAATGAAAGTAATATATTTAATTCAACACAGAAAAATATCGTTCGACTTCAATTTGCTGAAATTTGAAGAAAAAGCATCAAGATATGTAATCAAAAGTTTTAAATCGTAAATTTAATAGAAATATAAAATACATTTCATAAGTTAAAACGATGTTTTTGGATCTAATACTGAAGTCTGTTTGTGCGTTGATTTCTCTTATATGTTCGTAAGATACATAAGGTACCCGATCATTATCTTCATTTCCAACTATCAGGCAACTTGATCTAGTTTATGCCCTAAGTCTTTATCCCTCTAAGAGGATGATAGACGAGAGCGAACTGATGCATGCTTCATCTCGTCCGTTCTCTCCGAGCGGAGTATATTCCGTGTTACGCGGTTGATCGTGAAGGATAATCGTCTGTTCGACGAGGCGGATCAGTCCAAGGTGCCGGAATACAAGTGGTATTCCTACGGCTGTTGCGGTGTTGCCCGTACAATATCCGGCCCGTTCTGCCAACGGTGTTCTCTAGCTGCGTATTTAGGGTGTGTTTGCGGTGTCCCGGGTCGCACAGCGCGGATACGCGCGCGGTACCGGTGCACCGTTACGACACCACGGCAGCGAAGCCCGACGCAGAACAATCGATACTGGCGTGCCAGACGAGGACGTCCGAAGATGCTTCGCCCGTTAGTTAGTCGGATAAAAAGCATCTCTCGCGCGATCGATCCGTCCGGCACCACGATCGCGATATAGTTAACGTCGCCGCTTTCCGCGCCCTTTTTATTTTCACCCGGGGTTTTACGACCGAGACAATTATCGAACGCGAATTCGTTATCGCAGCGGGTTCTTTCTGCGGGGATTAAAGATAAACGCAAGAGTTACCAATAGTTAAACGTTAGAGTCAATTTTTAACAATTTTCTTAGGTATATTTATGTGAAGGAATTATTAAACTTCCGTTAGTCAAATTGGAGTTTGAAGGTGTAGCCGATATTTTGATTTTGGTAAATAAATTTGAATCTATGCAAAATAACTAAAATATAATCTAAAACTTCTGATAGTAAAACTCGTTAAAACTTTCATAAGTATAATATGCAAACATTTTTTCATATTTTTATACAATCCGAAACAAGTGAATGGCTGATAGAAGGTGCAAAATTCCACATAGCCGATGGAGAGCCAAATGCCCAAATACAGGGATGGAAAGTTACTTTTTATTTAGAAATTGAGTACAATAAATTACAAATAATAATACAAAGTTGAAGCAAATGATAAAATATGATATATGAAATGAAATATCTTATAATTTATTGTACTCAATTTCTAAATAAAAAGTGATTCAAAGGTAACTTTAAAAGTAACTTTCCCATCTCTGCCCAAATATTATTAAAAATTTGTACACCATAATTATATTTATACACTGGGAAAAGGTCTGATTGCATTAATTGGGATTCTGGTAGATTCAACAATAAAGGTACAAATCAAATATTCATAGTTAAATTTATTAAACATTCTAATCGAGATAATCAGAAATTCAATTACGACAACCATATCTGATTGATATGATTAGAATGCATTTTATTCGTACCTTTTATTGGTACAACTAGTTACATTTTTTTTTACTGTAACTGTATGTATAACATAATGTTATATTAGTTTGTTTTTTTAATTTTTATATACATTCAAATAAATCTTTGAATTTAATTTAACGTTGCTGTTCATTAAAATCAATACATAGAATACTACCGCAATATCTTATATAACTGCTAAAGTATGCAATTTTATTAAAAACGCAATGATTGCAATAATAATACCGAAATTATTGTAATTGTTTTAATTGTTTGGTGATGAATGAAATTTCTTATTCTTTCATGTTGCATATATGCTTCTTGAATGCAATTTAGTCTATTATCTTTTAAATGCTTTCTGCTAGACAAGATATATCTTTGGTTATAGCACAGACTGAGAAACCGGTTCCTATACTGGTTTTTCTTTCTGGAAAAATATCTGAAATCTGG
Organism: Trachymyrmex cornetzi; assembly: GCF_001594075.2. Lineage (NCBI taxonomy): Eukaryota > Metazoa > Arthropoda > Insecta > Hymenoptera > Formicidae > Trachymyrmex > Trachymyrmex cornetzi. The sequence goes on from NW_017295590.1 coordinate 42,618, forward strand.
TTTTGTGCAAAAATTATTTCTACGAAGTGCATGAGTAAATGGGTTTCGTTTGACCTTGGAATATCTCTTATGCAAGAATAGTATAACATTTCAATGTTGAAGAAAATTTCATCTTTAATGCATCTTGAGAAAAATTCCTAAGTTAATTCCCGAAGTTAAAACCAGTGTTCTCACATTATGTAAATAAAATCGTTAGACTCAAATGTTAAAGACAATGAGTGAAAAGTGATTCTGCAAATTCTCATTAAAACTGTCTATCTCAAACAATCTGAGTTAATTAATTATAAAACTTTGTACTGTTTGTTGCTTACTAGTGTTGAATGAATGTTGGGGATGCGCAAATACTGAACAGGACTGCAACAGAAATGTTGCAAAATTCATTAAATTTGTCACTGTTCTATAAAAGTTTGCTTAACAAGTTGGTCAAATGGTCTTGACATATTCAGGCTGTTGTTTGCATTTATCTATATGATCCAGCACGTAATCCTTGAAACTTATATATTTATAATAAAGTATGTTAGTTCTGATGGTTTTTAGATGATGTGGAAAATGCAATTTTAATTAGTGATAGTATAAAATTAGTATTTTAATTAATCTTATTAGAATATTAGGAAATGTTTAAAATTGAGAATTTTTGTGAACTGTTATCCTCTCTTTTCCAAATAATAATTTATAAAATGCCTTTAAAAAATATATATATTACAAAAATAGAAGGTTTTAAAGCCAGTCGAGTCCAACACCAGTTGACATTGTTTGTGAAATCTTTATTATAATAAACTATACGTTTCGATCCGTGTATTGGATCCTTATCAATAGTTAAATGTAGTTACGAATATCATCATTCTTCCTGGAACACTAAATTATGATGTGTTATATGTCTGTGTTATTTTATACCTTTAATTAAAACATAATGTTGAAATGTCATAGAGCTCAATAAATATAATTTGCAATTATTCTATTAAAAATTATGAATATGTATAATGTAATAATACTCAAAATTAGAAGAATGCGGAAGTACAAAAAATAGATAATGTCGAACATGATATTTACAATGTTTATAATATTTAACTTTCTTAATATAGATAAACAGCTATTGATATGTTATTATTACAATGTTGTTCTGTATTGTTAATTGATTCATTATTAGATACAGTTGCAATTTTTCTTTAAACTTACATGAAATATTTTTAATAAATATGGAAAACACAGACATTCATGTCGAGCATCACCAACTGAGCGTTACAAACAGTCATATGCCGAATTTAATTTTTCCGTATCCGTTTGTAAATTTAAACTACAATCCTGTTTATGTATATGTATCATCTCAGAAGTAAATCTTTTGTTCAATATAATTTCCTCATCCAGAATTTCAACGTTGTTCCAATCAAACTCATGTGAATATTTTACTCTATGATCAGTAATAACCGATTTTTGTTGTGTGTTCCGGTTAATGTGATTCTTGTGTTCATCCTAGTTTTTAAGATTCTGCCTGTTTGTCCTACATATGTTGCGTTGCAATCCCCACATGAAATTCTATAAACTACATTGCTATGTGATAATTTGTTAGTTTTATCCTTTTGCACCTTAATTATTCCATTGAGTTTATTTATACCTTTATATGCTACTTTGATGTTATTATATTTTGTAAATTGATTCTTAATTTTATTTGCTATGCTAGATATATATGGAATTACAAAAAAATTGAATATGTTATTGTCATTATTTGATGCGTCTAATGTCTTGTCATTGTTATTAAGATTAATTTAATTCATTTTCTTGTATATTCTCTTTCTCATTGTGTCCATGATTAGTTGTAACGGGTATCCGTTGTTGAGTAGAGTTTTTATAATTTTATCTATATCGGGTTTTATGAAAACTGAGGTGGGATAATAATAAAATCCTATCAATTAAACCGTATATAACTCCTATTTTTTGTGTTAGTGGATTCTGTGAAAAATAATTGAGATACCTGCCCGATGAAGTAGGTTTCTGATACCAGTCGTATATAATTTTATTGCTATTGCTTTTTATTAAAGTAACATCTAAAAAATTTAATTTGTCTCGTCCCTTTTCTAATGTGAATTGTAACCGGTTGTGATGATTATTGAATTCATTAAAAATGTTATTTACGAGGTGTGATCAAAAAGTGACTTTTTGAATTTCGCGCGCTCTGTACACTCTAATTTCAAAATTTTGTTGTTGTTGTGTTGGTACA
>NW_017295590.1:45477-48999 GCF_001594075.2 Trachymyrmex cornetzi
TGACGACTGGAAAAAGCGCTGGCACAAGTGCATTGTATCAGAGGGGGATTATTTTGAAGGGGATAACATAATTTTGGATGAATAAATGAATATTTTTTTATAAAAATGAAAAGTCACCTTACTTTTTGATCACATCTCGTATGTTATTCTGTTTGGTCGCCAATGCAATGTCGTCAACGTATCGCATATAAAACATTGGTTTTATTGTCAAATTATTGAGACATTTAACTTCTAAGTCCTGTAATACAATGTTCGCAATTATAGGTAACAGAGGAGAACCTATTGGAATTTCAAATGTTTGTAATATGTGTCATTAAATGTAAAATATGTGGATTCCAAGATAAATTTAATAGCTTTAATAAATTCCTGTTTGCTAATGTTGGTTTTATGTTTGATTTGATCCCATCTGCCATTTATACCCGTAATCGCAAACTGACTGGTATGTTGGTATATAGAGATACAGCATCTAATGAAAATAATTGATCGTCTTTTCCTACTTTCAACTGTTGTACATTTTTTGTAACCTCGAAACTGTTGTTTAACGTGTGAATATTTTTATCTATGCTATCATTAATAATGCCGTGTAAATAAATTGCCAAATTATGCAGAGGACTACCCGTAGATGACACAATTATACGTAAAGGATTGTTTATCTTGCGAATTTTAGGTACTCCATATATTTTAGGTAATATTCGATTTGAGCTATTAAGCCAATTATATTTGGTGTCATTAATATACTCATTAGTTTTCCATTTTTTTAGTATATCTTTAAGATTAGAGATAATTTTGTTTGCCGGATTACGATTGATTATTGTGTATGTATTTGTATCTTTTAAAAGAGTGCTCGTTTTATTTACATAATCATCCTTGTTCATTGCTACCACAGTGTTACCCTTGTCCGCGTGGGTGTATATTATGTTAGGATTGTCATAAATGAACTTTTTTGTAAGTCTGAACATACTGGTTATTTTTTTCTATCTTATTATTATTGAATTCTAAATTATTTATATAAGAGATAAAAATGTTTCTAATTTCCGTGACGTTAATATTTTTTATTTTTCTGAAATTATGCTCTAAATTTTTTATCATTTTAATCGTAATCCTTCTGATGTTATTGGAAGGTAAACAAAAATTTCCTCCTAATTGTAAAATCGCATGTACAACGTCCAGTATGTGAACGTTGGTGAGATTAACAAACTATTTTTTTTTAAGCTCTTCAATATTATACTTAATATTAACAAAATCCATTGGATTGATTTGTATTTCAAAATTAGTATTCGATATGTTGTTACTGACACAATTATCGGTCAATTGTAACATGTTATTTTGCATGTTGTTCAAATTGTATTTATTAAAAGTGTAGCTATTACAATTGTACTTGATAGGTGCAATTTTTTTAATGTTGTTAAGATTGTGTTTTTTGATTAACCACTCATATTTATGTACACCCAAAAAAAAAAAATTTTAATATTAGCAGAAACCGCTAAATCTTAGAGGATTTTATTCTTATATACGGCCTCAAGAAGAATCTTCTAAAATCAAGAGGAAAATATGCTAAGCACAATATTCTTATAGTTAGAGTTTTTCATTTTGTAGCTGCAGTAAAAATCTTGCTGTTCTTAATATGAATTTCCTCTTGTACACAGCTTAATAGTAGAGTAATTTCGTGTTGCATCTGCAGTACGAATTTTACTGTTCTTAATATCAATTTCCTCTTGTATATAGATTATTTAATATTGTTTTAAGAGATATTATATATATTTTTGAGAAACTTTAATTAAAGAGTATTCACTTCAAAGACCACAGGATTTGACGTCTATCACCATGTTGTGATCCATTGTTAATGTCAATATTTCATGAACGGTAAGGTTCACGAAACGTTAGCATTAGCAATGGATCACGACATAACGACGATAACTCGCAAACCCTTTGGCATCTTTGAAGATGTTATCTTTACATTTTTTTTCCAAATAAAAATACCAGCATCATATACGTCTATTAAGCTGACACAGCCACTTCAGCACAATCGAACGAAACCTACACAGAAATTTAGTGCTTTTTTGTTGCTAATTTGTTGCTCAATTCCCGATTTTGTTGCTCCAGCCAATTCCGAGAAAACAATGGCTGTGCTAACTTAAGACTAAAGTTAGCACAGCCACATAAAAAAAATTTTTTTTATAAAAAATTACACATATTCTTTTTGTGCTAATTTGTTGCTAATTTGTTGCTCTATTGTCGATTATGTTGCTCCACCCCCGACTCTTAAAAACCACCCCTAGCCAACCCGCGTTAGCACAATACCTCTAAACTGTAAATTATTGAGATATCTCGATTGATTTCGCGTCTCCGATTTTATTGCTCACGATTTGCCATGAATGCGATTTTGTTGCTCTACCCCCGACCCTTGAAAACCACCTTTAGCCATCCCGCATTAGCACAACACCTATAAACTGTAAATTATTGAGATATTTCGATTGATTTCGCGTCTCAAATTTTGTTGCTCACGATTTGTGACAAATCCAATTTTGTTGCTCCACTCCCGACCCTTGAAAACCACCCCAAGCAACCCCGAGTTAGCACAATATCCCTAAACCGTAAATTATTGAGATATCTCGATTGATTTCGCGTCTCCGATTTTGTTGCTCACGATTTGCGATGAATCCGATTTTGTTGCTCCACCCCCGACCCTTGAAAACCACCCCAAGCAACCTCGAGTTAGCACAATATCCCTAAACTGTAAATTATTGAGATATCTCGATTGATTTCTCGTCTACGATTTTGTCGCTCGCGATTTACGACGAATCCAATTTTGTTGCTCCACCCCCGACCCTTGAAAATCACCCTTAGCCATCCCGCATTAGCACAACACCTCTAAACTGTAAATTATTGAGATATCTCGATTGATTTCGCGTCTCCGATTTTGTTGCTCGCGATTTGCGATGAATCCGATTTTGTTACTCCACTCCCGACCCTTGTAAACCACCCAAAGCTACCCCGCGCCAGCACAATACTTAATTGTAAATTATTGCGATATCTTGATTTATTATGTTTCTCTGATTTTGTTGCTTCACATATGCGGTTAAAATAACGAAATTGTCTTTGGGTGGTTTTCAAGGGTTGGGGCTGGAGCAACAAAATTGGATTCGTCGCAAATCACGAGCAACAAAATCGGAGACGCGAAATCAATCGAGATATCTAAAAAATTTACGGTATATAGGTGTTGTGCTAATGCGGGATGGCTAAGGGTGGTTTTCAAGGGTCGGGGGTGGAGCAACAAAATCGGATTCATCGCAAATCGTGAGCAACAAAATCGGAGACGCGAAATCAATCGAGATATCTAAAAAATTTACGGTATATAGGTGTTGTGCTAATGCGGGATGGCTAAGAGTGGTTTTCAAGGGTCGGAGGTGGAGCAACAAAATCGGATTCGTCGCAAATCACGAGCAACAAAATCGGAGACGCGAAATCAATCGAGATATCTAAAAAATTTACGGTATATAGGTGTGTGCTAATGCGGGATGG
>NW_017295590.1:49181-49743 GCF_001594075.2 Trachymyrmex cornetzi
CATCGCAAATCGCGAGCAACAAAATCGGAGACGCGAAATCAATCGAGATATCTCAATAATTTACAGTTTAGAGGTGTTGTGCTAATGCGGGATGGCTAAGAGTGGTTTTCAAGGGTCGGGGGTGGAGCAACAAAATCGGATTCATCGCAAATCGTGAGCAACAAAATCGGAGACGCGAAATCAATCGAGATATCTCAATAATTTACAGTTTAGGGATATTGTGCTAACTCGGGATTGCTTGGGGTGGTTTTCAAGGGTCGGGGGTGGAGCAACAAAATTGGATTTGTCGCAAATCGTGAGCAACAAAATCTGAGACGCGAAATCAATCGAAATATCTCAATAATTTACAGTTTCGAGGTATTGTGCTAACGCGGGATGGCTACATTCAGAAAAAAGTTTTGTTGATATATGACCAACAAAAAGTTTTTTTGTTGCTAATTTGTTGCTCAGTTGCTCCACCCCCGACTCTTGAAAACCACCCCTACACTGAGAAAAAAGTTTTGTTGATATAAGACCAACAAAAAGTTTTTCGTTGTCCTAACCAAAATTTGGTTATTCTAAC
>NW_017295590.1:49833-52874 GCF_001594075.2 Trachymyrmex cornetzi
TTTTTTTTATGTGGCTGTGCTAACTTTAGTCTTAAGTTAGCACAGCCATTGTTTTCTCGGAATTGGCTGGAGCAACAAAATCGGGAATTGAGCAACAAATTAGCAACAAAAAAGCACTAAATTTCTGTGTAGGTTTCGTTCGATTGTGCTGAAGTGGCTGTGTCAACTTAATAGACGTGCATCATATCGATAACAAGCAATGCACTGCGTGATAAATAGTACTTACGCTCAAATGTGGGCCAGTACTTCTCTAAGCTGATCATTTCTAAAAATTCTTCAACTTCACTCATTATGAAACAACTCAAATTATAAATGATGTAACACAATACAACATGATGTAACATGATGACCGATGTATATTGTATACTATAATACGCGCCAAACGGCCAAAAAGCAGCGACAGGCAGCGACACACATTGCTTTTCATGTTACTCGTAAGAGGCTATGTATTCCTCTTAATATAAGAGGAAAACTATTAGAATAATCTCCAATACATTTTTGATGAATAGTCCAGTGCATTGGAAGAAGAATACTCTTTCCGTAAAAGTTTCTGCTTAGAATATGAGGTTACCGGAAATTTCACTTTACAATTAGATTATCTTTTTTTAGGTGTATCGTCAATCTACGTTCTATATATATTACACTCGTCAACGAAATTATTGCATAGATAAATTATATCAAAATTTCGCATAAATTCAAATAAGCGTAACTTCACGAAAAATGGTTGCATTTAAAAGTTTTTTTTTATTTTCAAAGGTAAAATCTATATTTTACGAAGCTTTCAATGGATTTTGAATCTATCTTTACGTCTACCTGGCATCGTTTAAAAAATAAGGACGTGTTTTTTTTTTAAATTTGCATAGTTTGACGCACTCTACGGGGTGGAGTGAACTTTTTTCGTAAATATCATGATAACCATCGCAAAGTATGGACCTTTCTTGTACGAATTAAAAAGAATTGAGCTTTGTAAGATTTTTTTTCGAGGAGCTATAGCGTATCAAACTTACCTATGTATTTTATTCAATTACCGCCAGCATTATCCGATGCGCACTATGGGGAGGTTGCTGGTCCGAATTTGCGTGTGTGTGTGGGTGGAGGTGGTGGCGGTATGTAGAAGTATATTTGCTCTTTAAAATTGTGTATTTTCGCCTTGTCTTTGAATGGCCTCTTGTAAATGTGCACGCATACTTTTGTAAGCTCTTATTGAAGCCTGAGGATTTCCCATCATATTCGATGCAATGCCCACTTCCAGTTGCTGTAGATTTGTTGGTTGTTCCTCTAATTCCTTAATTCGTAGTTTTCTTCCCATCATATCCCATACATGTTCAATGGAATTCAAATCGGCGCTCATTAGTGGATGTGGTAAGCATCTCGATGTTGGCCTACAGGATAAAACATCGAGATGCTACCACATCCACCAATCAGCGCGGATTTGTATTTCATTGGAACCACCAACAGATGCAGCAACTGGAGCAGCATTGCATCTAATATATGATGGGAAATTCCTCAGGCTTCAATTAGAGCTTGCATCAATATGCATGCACGTTTACAAGAGGTCATTCGAAGACAAGGCGGAAATACACAATTTTAAAGAGTAAATATACCTCCACATTCTCCCCCCCCCCACACACACACACAAAATCGGACCAACAACCCGTCCGTGGTGCGCATCGGATAATGCTGGCGGTAATTGAATAAAATGCATAGGTAAGTTTGATACACTGTATCTCCTCAACAAATCTTACAAAGCTTAATTCTTTTTAATTTGTAAGAGAAAAGTTTAAATCGCTTTACGATCGTTATCATGACATTTACGAAAAAAATTTACTCCACCCCGTAGAGTGCATCAAACTATGTACATTTCTAAAAAAAAAACACGTCCTTATTTTTTAAAAGATGGTAGGTAGACGTAAGGATAGATTCAAAATCCATTGAAAGCTTTGTAAAGTACAGACATCACTTTTGAAAATGAAAAAAAATCTTTTAAATGCGACATTTTTCGTGGAGTTATGCTTACTTGAATTTATGCGGATTTTTGATATAAATTTACCTATGCAATAATTTTGTTGACGAGTGTATATTAGATTGACAAGAAACAAAAATTTTTTTTTTTTAATCGGCCTTTGCTCAAAAGAGCTGAGCTTCTATTTTATGCCAAAAAACACCCCTAAACTTTTATCAAAAAATATTAAGATTTAGAAGTCGCTAATGAACGATTTTTAAATCAAAGTTTCGATTTTCCTTAACACATATTTGATTTGATGCAAAAATGGCTTAACCTAGAATATAAATGTGGTACTGTATGTTTTTTTTGGTCGCTGAACATGATGCATTTAACTCTTCGATATACGCCTTAAGAAATACATCCCGATTAATGTGAAAAAATGATCAAATTTCGAGTGTAAGGTCGATTTTAGCAAGGTTTCAAGCGTTCAAATGCGTCGTTATTCCCCTCAAACAGTAGGTCTGTCACCCAGATTAAGATCCAGTTGAAATTTTCCCAGAACCTCCTACTTGGCCTTTAAAAGTTGCATTTAGTTGGATTATAAAATGTTTTTAAGGATAGAAAAAATTTTGTTACAACTTCTAAAATATATCGCTTTGTGGTTTTGACATCCTCAAATCAAATGCCTCAATTTGACAATAAAAACTTCTTTATTAGAAAATGAAATGAGTACATAACACAAAAAGATATTAATTAATTAAAATAGACTACATATCAAATAAAGACAAAAATGGGAATGTAATTTCAATGAAATCATAATTAGTGATGCAAATAATTTATAATATATTATCGAAAATTTTTATAATAACACAAATAAATTTCCGGAAAATACATTTACGTACTAAATCTTGTAACACGATGGGAAAATCTGAAGTGAGATATAACCATCAGATTTTCCCATCGTATTCAAAATAGAACAGAGCGAATGTTGACGTCAGTAAAACTACAGAATAGGGGACCCCCCTCCTATGACCTTGACCTTGACATATGTTGTCAAGGTCATGACCCTGAGTAACTTACGCCAAGTTTTAGCCGT
>NW_017295590.1:53694-56208 GCF_001594075.2 Trachymyrmex cornetzi
TCATGACCTTGACAACATATGTGAGGGGGGTCCCCTATTCTGTAGAATTACCTTGACGTCTATTAAGCTGGACCCCCCACCATCGAAAATCAAGTTTGAAAAGTCAAAGTTTAGTGCTTTTTAGATGCTAATTTAGTACTCTATTTCGAATTTTAGTGCTCAAATCGTTTAGTAACAATAAAAAGAAAGAGGGAGGGGGGTCCAGCTTAATGGCAAGCCAGACCTCCTATAAAAAAATATATACAATGCATACAAAAAATAAGTATACAGGGATTTTAGTGCTAATTTAGTGCTCCAAAATAGAGCCAAAAAATTTCAAATATAGCGTTAATTCAAATATTCCAACATGTATTAAACATTACACTGTAGTATATGACACCTACATTTAGAGAGTTCGTGGTACATATATCTTTAAAAGTATTCACATCTAAAATGATGTAGATTTTATATATATTCGAAAGATAAGGTTCAAATTTGTTACTAACCGTAAAAAAATAAAAAAATAAATATAATAAACTCTAATTTCGATCGATGACGCCATGGCTTAAGTTCCATTAATTGCTCGTCAAAGAATTCGGTGCTCGCATGATTTTGATATTAAAACAATCCTTAGACATCTTAGTATAAAAATATATATTTTCGATTTTAGTGCTCACCTAAAGTGACTGAAAATAATTAATTCGTTGCAAAGAAGGGCTCACCGCGTTATTAAGTTCGTTTTATCCGATCGTCAAAAAATTTGGTGCTCACATGATTTTGGTATTAAAACAATCCTTAAACATCGTAGTATCAAAATATATATCAGATATGTAAATATGAAACCGGAATTTTTAAATAGAAAATACACGTTTATTGCATGAAAATGATAAAAAATATTTTATTCGAAGTATTGCCCATCGCTAGCTATACATTTTTCCCACCTGTCTGACAATTTGTGGATGCCACGCCAAAAAAATTGTTACATTTTTGAGCAAAATCAGTCATCTAGCCATTTTCGTACATCTTCGTAAGAAGTGAAGCGCTGCTGAGCAAGTGCGTGTCCCATCGATGCAAATAAGTAGTAATCGGACGGAGCCAAGTCTGGTGAGTAAGCCGCATGCGAAAGTATTTCCCAACCAAACGCCTCAATCGTTTCCTTGACCAGTTTTGCTGTGTGTGATGGTGCATTATCATGAAGCAAAATCACTTTGTGTTGTCTTTTTCGATATTCCGGTCGTTTTTCACGCAAAGCTTGATTCAAATTGATCATTTGTTGTCGGTAGCCTTCAGTATTAACGGTTTCGCCAGGTTTTAGCAGCTCATAATACATCACATCTTTCTGATCCCACCAAACACAAAGCATTGTCTTCCGTCCATAGCGATTTGGCCTTGCAGTCGATGTCGATGGTTCGCCTGGAGTTACCCATGATCTTTTACGCTTAGGATTCTCAAAATATATCTACTTTTCACAATTCGATAGAGAAATGACTTTCTTTTGTACCTGGCGAGCAGCATTTCACAAGTGGTTTTTCGGTTTTCCTGCTGTCTTTCATTCAGTTCATGTGAAACCCATTTTCTCATCTTCTGGATCTTTTCCATGGATTTCAAACGTATGGAGACGGCTTCTCGTGTTACATTCAATTGATCCGCGAGTTGTTGTTGAGTTTGAGCGTCATCCTCATCCAACAATGCTTGCAATTCGCTGTCTTCAAACTTTTTCGGTGGTTTTCCACGTTCTTCGTTTCTCACGTCAAAATCGCCACTTTTGAATTTTTTAAACCATTCAAAGCACTGTGATTTACCAAGAGCATGCTCACCGTAAGCTTCGACAAGCATTCGATGCGATTCTGCAGCAGTTTTCTTCAAATGGTAACAGAAAATCAATGCTGTCCGCAAATCGTAGTTTCCAGGCACAAAATTCGACATGTTCAACGCTATTACAAACTATACTGTTGTACGAAACTTGTATTGTTGTGAGTTGAAAATTTTTGTCAAATGTCAGAACAAGGAAATGGCGTCAATGACGCGGTCTGACGGCAACTACATTGACAGCTATGGCCATCTATTGGTAAATTCCGGTTTTATTTTACATACCTGGTACATATTTGAATTTAATGCTCTTTGCAAGCCATCGGAACCACATCCGTGTGTGTTCGGTGCTGCGCTGATTTACTTTTGTTTATCGTGGAATCCCACTTCATTATCTTTTCGATGAGGCAGAGAAAGTCGACAATAGTAAATACGTGAAGCATATTGTAACCGTATTTAGATTAATGTCTATGTATTATGTGAAAACTCATGGCCAAATTACCGATGCATTGGAAGTTTTTTTCTGAATGAGTCGCCGGTGCGACGTATGTCAAAGGCTGCCGCGCAGCGCGTCGCCGACAATGAGAGCTGTGTGAAGTTGGCCCCCCACTATTAAAAATCTAAAAATGACCATTACTAGTCGTTTGGTGATGTTTGGTAGTCCATTCCGGACGTTTGATAGTCAAAGATATAACGAAAAATATCAAAAAGAGACTTATGCGCGTG
>NW_017295590.1:56249-67125 GCF_001594075.2 Trachymyrmex cornetzi
TGAAGACTGCACATATAATAATCACTGTAAGCATTCATTTGGTGGTCGCTTACTGATGTTTGGTAGTCTATTCCCGATGATTGGTAGTCGAAATTATACCCGAAAATATTAAAAAAACGATATACAAGCGTGAAGTTAGCCCCCCCCCCTCCCTTGTAAAACTCAGCTTTGCAGACTGCACAAACAATAATCTCTGTAAGCATTCGTTTGGTGGTCGCTTACTGACGTTTGGTAGTCCATACCCGATGATTGGTAGTCGAAAGTATAACCGAAAATATAAAAAAAACGACATACACGAGTAAAATTAATCTCTTTATTTGGCTTTCCCGATTGTATATGTAATAATAACTGTAAGCATTCGTTTGGTGGTCGCTTACAGATGTTTGGTAGTCAATTCCCGATCATTGATAGTCGAAATTATAACTGAAAATGTTAAAAAAAACGATATGCAGGCGTGAAGTTAGCCCCCCCACTTGTAAAACTCGGCTTTGTAGATTGCATACAAAATAATCACTGTAAGCATTCGTCGGGTGGTCGCTTACTGACCTAGTAGTTCATTCCCGAAAATTTAAATAATTATATATGTATTCTTAATCCACATTTCGAAAAAAATAACAATGTCCAAAAAATAGCAAAATTTTTTAAATTAATCAATGCTAATTAATACAAACCAACAACGGTCAAAGTTTAGATGTTTCAAACAATATAATTTTTTAAATAGATTTTATTTTAGAACTATGATTACGCGCCGATAACTTTCGGACTGTCAACACAATCAATCTGAAACGTTATAGTCCCCCCTAAATTAATTATTTAGAAAAACTGTATAGAAACTTATTGCGAAAAATATTACATCAGCCAGGGTTTAAACCTGGGACCTCTCAACTTTTTTAATTAATTTTATTTTGGGACACAGCCTACATATGCAATCGAAAAAGCCGAGTTTTAGAAATGAACAGGGTAAATTCACGAGCATATGCCGTTTATTGATATTTTTAATTATATTTCTGACCACCAATGGTCGGGAAAGGACTACCAAACGTCAGTAAGCGACCACCAAACGAATGCTTACAGAGATTATTGTTTGTGCAGTCTGCAAAGCCGAGTTTTACAAGTGGCTAACTTCACGCCTGTATATCGTTTTTTAAATATTTTCGGGTATAATTTCGTCTACCAATCATCGAGAATGGACTACCAAACGTCAGTACCCTAGTAGCACAGAATATTGGCTATACATTGGCTAAGATTGGCTAAATATTGGTTGTATTGGGGATACATTGGCCAAGATTTCCCAATGTAATGCCAATATTGGCTATATAATAGACGCCAATGTATAGCCAATATTGCATGTCAGTCGATACACAATATTGGCTCTACATTGGCGATACATTGGCCAATATTTCCCAATGTAATGCAAATATTGATATATAATAAGTGCCAATGTGTAGCCAATATTGCGTGTCAGTGGTTACACAATATTGGCTATATAATAAATGCCAAAATGTGTAGCCAATATTGCATGTTAATCATTACCTAATATTGTCTTTATTTGTTATTTATTTATTATTTATTTATTTATTTGTCTTTATTATTGGATATATATTGTGAATAGATTGTTTATATCATACATGTACAATTAAGTAACACATTTATTAATCGAAGAAATGGTGCAGCACATAACGCAGAAGACTCATAGTCCGAAGGTCTCAGGTTCGAATCCCGTAGGTAAGTGAATTTTCATTCAATTATTTCTAATATTGAATATACATTATTTCAGGAATATTAGCGAATATTGAAAAATCATGTATAGCCAGTGTAAAACATTGGGTAAGAATTGAATCCCCAGTATTGGTTAAATATGGCTAGGCGTCTACTTTACAATATTGGACCAATATTGGAGATTAAATTTTTGCCCAATATTGGCGAAATATTGGAAAAACAATGTATAGCCAATGTAAAACATTGGGTAAAAATTGAATCCTCAATATTGGTCCAATATTTTTGAAACAATATTGGTCCAATATTGTTGAACCAATATTGGCTAAATATGACTAGGCGTCTACTTTACAATATTGGACCAATATTGGTTATCCAATGTTTTAATATTAGCTGTACATTCGTTTCCCAATATTGCGCCAATAATTTATGCTACTAGGGTAAGTGACCACCAAATGAATGCTTATAGTGATTATTGTATGTGCAGTCTGCAAAGCCGAATTTTACAAGTGCAGGGGCCAACTTCATACGCATTCGTCTCTTTTCGTTATATCTTTGACTACCAAACGTCCGGAATGGACTACCAAACACCACCAAACGACTACCAAACGAATGGTAATGGTTATTTTTAGTTTTTTATTAGTGGGGGGGTCAACTTTTCACACAGGTGACAATGAGAATCAAAGGATTCTCCCTATGCGCCGCGGCAGCGCGGCGGGCGCTCTTGCGAAACGAATTGATTTTTTTCAGTCACTTTAAGTGAGCACTAAAATCGGAAATGTATATATTTTGATACTACAATGTCTAAGGATTGTTTTAATACCAAAATCATGCGAGTATCAAATTCTTTGATGATCGGGTAACGAATTTTAGAGCGCGGTGCGCCTTTCTTCTCGACGTATAATTGAAATAACGCTATATTTGAAAATATTTTGCTGTATTTTGGAGCACTAAATTAGCACTAAAATTCCTGTGTACTTATTTTTTGTATACATGGATTGTATATATATTTTTTTATTGCTGCTAAATGGTTTGAGCACTAAAATTCGGAATAGGGTACTAAATTAGCACCTAAAGAGTATTAAATTTTTGGCCTATTCCGAACTTGATTTTTGATGATGGGGGGGGTCCAGCTTAGTAGACGTCGAATGTTAGAACAATTCACAAGATTTAATACAAAAATTTGGAAGATTTAATACGTAAGTGCAGTGTTCTCCGGAAGTTTATTCATATTATTATCAAAATTTTCGAAATATATTAGATATGAATTATTTGGATCATTAATTAATTATTATTCCATTGAAATTTTATTTCTATTTTTGTTCTTATTTGATATATGTAATTTATTTCAATTAATTAAATAATTTTTTTGTATTATATATATACTTATTTCATTTTCTAATAAAAATTTTTTTATTGTCAAATTGAGGCATTTGATTTGAGGATGCCAAAACCACAAAACGATATACTTTAAAACTTGTAAAAAAATTTTTTCTATCCTCAAAAATGTTTTATAATCCGTAGGAAGTCCGTAGGAGGTCTATGCAGAGAAAATTTCAATTGAATTTTGTTCTGGGTGAAAGAACCTATTTGAAGAATGTAACAATTCATTTGAACGCTTGGGATCCTGTTAAAATCAACTTTCAACCTATTTGATCATTTTTTTACATTAATAGGGCTATATTTCCTAAGGCGTATATCGTAGAGCTAAATGAATTATTGCTAAATGAATTATATCGTGTTCAGCGACCAAAAAAACATACAGTACCACATTTATGTGGTACTGGATTTACAATCCAGATTAAGTCATTTCTGTATCAAATCAAACATATATTAAGGATAATCGAAATTTTAAAAATCATTCATTAGCGACCTCTGAATCTTAATATTATTTAATAAAAATTTAGGGGTGTTGTTTTGGCATAAAATGGAAACTTTTGAGCTGAGACGGCGATTAAAAAAATTTTTTTTTCCTTGTCAGTCTAATATATACCAATATGTACCAAAAAAGTCGGGACATCTGAATATCTCGGAAAATCTAAGTTTTATACAATAGAAAAGTGTTTTAGACAAAGTTGTAGGATTCAAAAGGACCTATTTAGGTCTAAACTGATCTTATCAGTTTGATCTTGGGTGTCGTCACCAAAGTCAGGTCAAGGTCACATCGATTTTTTAAAATGGTACATCCTATTTTTGATTCCAGGATCTAATAACTGGTGTCGAGAGCTTTTCAAAATAGTATTATACAATAAAGTTATTTTTCATTAAGTACTTCTTGAGTTATAAGACTTGAAAGTTATAGTACCGCTAGCATTAGCATTACGTAAGGTGTTCCACCGACGTTTAAAACCTCTTAAGATCAAGATTATTGGAGATTGTTTCTCTTATTTTTATTTTTGCACTGAAAATTCATATTTATGTAAAAATCTAAATAAGAGAAATAGTCTCCAACGATCTTGATCTTGACAAACGTTATCCAGGACATGATCCTGAACAATATTCAATGTTATAATACTGTAACTTTCGAGCCTTATAACTCGAAAAGTACTTTATGAAAAATAACTTTATTGTTTTGAAAAGCTCTCGACACCAGCTATTAGATTCTGGAATCAAAAATAGCGTGTGCCATATAAAAAAATCGATGTGATCTTAACCTGACCTTATATTTTCTGAAATATTCAGGTGTCCCGATCTATTCAGGACACCCTGTATACATTATAATTACAAATTCTCTTTTAGTAATTTTTAAAGTTAATTTTTCGTTAAGCAAGATATAATTAATATTTTTATGAATTGTAAAAATTTGATTATATATGTATATATACGGCAAAAGCTTTTTCCGGAATTGTAATCTCCAATAATCTCTCGGAGCTTATTTGTAGATATGCTTGTTATCGGCTATCTTGGCTCATGGCGAATTATGATAATTCCATCCTATCATAATAAACAATGTACTAAGTTAATATTTACCATGTTTACCTCCTACCAATACGACATGTATAACTTCGTTTTACACTACATTAGAAGAGAAGAGAGAGAAGAGAGAGAGAAGTCAGTAATAGTTCAATAATCTGAATCTCCATGAATACCTGTAATAATATTTAAGATACCTAATGCGTTAAAGAGAGTTCACCGTGGACGTATCGGCCTAGCCAACTCGACTCGCTTATAATCTCCATGGTTTCCTCGGATACGCCTGTTTGAAACTAGATCGTAACACTCCCTTCCATGGGAGTTTCGGCCAACTTTTGGCAATACTGCAAGAACGCGGCGGCAACATAAAGTCTCGTAAACAATGAGCTAACAAAACGGGAGAGCGTTACGTCTCTTCTATGCGGCGAGATCGCGCAGTCACCGGAAATATAGACGGCAACGGACGGTAATCTTTACAGCCAATTTAAGCCGGATGAGGCGTCCGCTCGCCGAAAGTTGACCCGCGCGATAATATTTTTTGCCGGGAAATTAAAGTCGCGCTCGCGCTGCCGAAAGGATGGGTGGATGAGTGCCTGTGCGAAAACGCAATGCGGATAGAAAAGGGGAATTCCCTTTCGCCTCACGTCGTTTCGTGACGTACGAACATAGTCTATTAGAGTGGAAAGAAAGTCGTCGCACGAAGGCGACAGGGACGTATCCGAAGGATTTTCCGGAATAGTCTCGTCGAGATTAGCAATTGAGTCTCGTATTAGATTGGATAAATTTACACTTGTAAGGTAAATCGTAAAAATTACGCCCGCTTCGTGTATTTCTACGAGCATTTCGCACGCATCATGCAAGAAATTATGTCTAAAAATTAAATGAGATTGTTTTCAAGTAAAACTCTTAGTATAAATTATTAGAAATTCTTATTATTGCAGTAAAACGGAGCGAGAACTCTCACCAAAACTATGAAATTTTAATGTTGAGGTGCTAACTTCACACACGCGCCTAAATATCTAAAAGGAAAGGAAGAAATGTGGTCCCTTCACATCCATCTCTGGGGATGAAATATAGTGCGACTGTCAAAGTGACGTTACGAAAAGACACGAGACGGTCTGCTAGTCGCGAGCGGCACGTCGGCGATGTGCGCTCCCCAGGATATTAAGCCTGTCTAATTTTCGCAATTTGTCGTAGCAAAATATTACGAGGCTCTCGTAACGAGGAACCTTTCTTCGCGAGAATTCCGGCCACGCCTACGTGCTTGCATCGGGTCGCGTATAAGAAAGCCTTTTCCGGTGAAGAACGCATGTAACCCCCTTTCTCGCGTAGGATGGATGGCAGGGGGACGAAAGGGGATGAAGGGCGCGAACCCAAAGTTCGGTCCGTTTAATCTCCCTGGCGATAAATTTGCGAAATTAAATCATGGAATACTATATGGTTGGGGCATAATGGGCACTTTGCCGGTAATGTACGGCCGGATTATTAGCATAATGCAAGATCCCCGTCGTCCACCTGCGCGAATGGATATGTATAGGTGTATATAGTTTGTGGTGTACGGTATTGGTGATTGCAGGTAGTTGCGATCGAGTTGCATGAGATGGTCACTATATTATATTGTCGATTATGCTGTCTGATATATACGTATATTATGAAAGCTATAATAATAGTTTTTCTTTCACATGTTAACATCGAAAATATACTTGAAAATATGCTTGAAAATTGCTTGTCGAGAATAAACGTTCGATTTTTGTTCGACAATTTTAAACGATTTGTACATCTCTTCAATTTTTAAAAAGAATTCAGAAAGATTTCTTTTGCTGCAAATAATGCAGTATTATGTATTTATTAGACACGGTAAAAACACTTTATTTTTTTAAAATAAAAATTTGAAACGCGATAGTGACACTATTCATTTTTATGCATATGACCGTGTATGAGATACTGTATAGTCTTGTATGCAAAGGTAATTTTTGAAAATATTGGAACGGATGAAGTTTTGAAAGGGGACGATTTCGACATGTGTATACGTCAATTTTTATTAAAGTGAGAAGATATTGGAGTATAGAAAAATTTGCATCCGGAAAATTCGACATTCTACTATGAATAGATCCATTCATATTTACATATTAATCTTTCAGTAACGACTTTAAAATAACGCACAATATTTCTTAACGACATTTCGTGAAGAATATCCGAAGAATGATAGTTTTACACAAAATAAAAAAAAATGTATGTACTGAGGATAGACAAAATAATGTGAATACTTGGGAAATACACTAGTTATTTTTTTAATAAGAGATTGATCTATCGTTTTTCTTTAATACAAATTCTATTCTTATTCGAATCGAGTCATACAATACTTGAATAATTACCAGTGCAATATTATGTCTGCATTATTCTAGCAGAACATTTTCCAATTACTTAATTAAGAGATATTGAAGAAGAAAATCTGCTTCTTATCCTGCTTTTCAAAACTACTCACAATAATTGCATGATTTAAATCAGATAATTGCGTTGATTAGGAAAGGTATTAAAGAATATAGAAATAATTAATTTTTTAAGAAATCAATTTCGGATAATAGAGTGAAAAACAAAATGTCCTCCTGTAACGTTATTATATGAGCAATAATTGAAACATGTTCTGCTAATTTAGTACGATATTCCATTGGTGCCTATTTAAGCATTGTACGACTACCTACATTTAACGATGCTTAGAAGTATAATTTATTGGTACAATATTGGCACAATATTGCATGGCCCAATATATCTTTAATGCAATGCCAACGATTAACAAATGTGTCGCTAAATAACGTGCTACCAGAGACAGAATCTGTATTAAAGATAAATGGTTAATCAACATTCTATTATGACAATAATTTAAAACAAATAATGCATTTCTCTCAAGTGTTCACATGTTTTAAATTTTATCTATTTCCTGTATGTATCGATAAAATATATTTATATGATATTATACAGATATATTTTTTAAGTAGAATATAAAAATACATCATCATAATATATAACTCATTAAATTTTATTGTTTGATGATAGCGAATGCTCCATTATCACTTTTATTCCTTAAATTGTACTTGAAGCAACTGAAAAATAAAAAAACTTTTATTGCCGTCAGCTTCAATATTCTTCTAAGGCTTTCTCTCTCTCTCTCTCTACATATTTATCTATCTATCTTTTTTAGTGCTCCGTTGGCACCATATAATGATGGGCCTGTTACCCGTTTTTCTTCGGCATTATTAAACGTTTTTACGATCAATTAGCGGTTTTACTTGTTGCCCCGCGTGTTCCATAAAATTTCTGCCTCTCGTCTCGTCTCGAGCCCGATTCATTAATTCCCATCTTGAGAGCCGAAGCTCTTTATATCTTTTGCTTCCCGTATAGTAGAAAGTTACACCGTTCTCTTGGTCCTTATAGACGACGAGAGATCGCGTGCATTTCTTTCTTCCTCGTCGTCTGCGCAATATCATAATGCATCCGCAAATTCGTTCCCGCGACCGCGTTATACCGTGCATTGCTATAACGCGTTTCAGTAATTACTTCATTAATTACTCCGCTAATTACTCGACTGATTATTCCATTGTGAGTACTCGGTTATTCCAGTATCGAACTATCCTGCTACCGACTTTGCAGCGCGCCGTTACATCGAACGGCTTTTCTATAGATGGAGATAATCGCTCTTTATCCCTGACTACTAAAGATAAGCTCGTAATATGGTTTAGCATTTCGATGACGGTATTGTTAGATATGGCTTTACAGCTCAATAGTTCTTGACAGTGCAATCGGAAATCTGTGGCTTCTCGAACAGGAATATTTTACTTCCGTTAGATCAACGATTATTGATAGAATCTTTAATAAAGTTTAAACGAGCAGGAAAGTTAATAATTTTTCTTCAAGCTTTATCTTTTAAGTTATCATATCTACAATCTTTTACTTTTAACTCTTTAAGAAAATAAGTCAAAACCTATATGGAAGTTTTAGTTGAAATTAAACGAGTTTAGTATATGAAAAATTCTTTATTTACTATCGTTTTTATAACGGAGAAGTTATCGATGCTTAAATACTGAAGCAGCTTTGTCGCATTTTGTAGCATTTTATCACAAAAAAATCGATAATGTTTTTTTTGCCGAAACTTTTACTGAAACGCATAAAGGCTTATGAAATTGCATAAAGTCGCATTACGTTCGCGATAGATATAATCTTAATTTATCGAGAGGTATAAGAGAAGAATTGAATTAGGGTGCGCGGCTGTTTCGGAAGCACCATCAGTCGTCGGTCCACCATACGACTCAATCCATTGTATCATCCTGAATGGATTCCATACCGAGTTACCGGACCATTGCAGTTTCTACTAATTTCCGGTCGATCTCCGTCTATATGTCGAATAAGAATAGTATGTGCGTATATCTATTTCACACGTATGCGTTCTCGGAGGGGAATATTGAATTCAATCACGAAGTGGTCGACCGCGAGTGGTAAACACTCGCCTAGCGGCGTTTTGTTTCCCAATTTACGGAACAGCTCGTGGTATTTGATCTTGTCTGAACATTTAATAGCCAGCCTCAGCTGTAATTGATATAATCCGCAGATCATTGCGTTTCCGAGCTGTCAGTAGCGCGAGAATCGCTAATGCAAATGCGTGAATCTGAATAATTTACGTTGGGATAAATTGCGTGTTTGAGATATCTCAAAATACTGCGAGAGAATAGTCGGTTATTTTTGACATAAATGAAAATTAGTTATATTATTTTATTTTATAATTATTCGAACGGTTGTTTGATAATAAAAGCTTTTTCAATATGCTTGGCTCTGTACCGTACTTATAAGGAAAACTATTTGTACTAAAGTTTTATATACTAGATATATATAGCTGCGAAAAAAGTACAAATCTCGAACTTATTCCCATGAGGATTTAAAGAGCACGAATGCAAGAATTCATCGGAGATCGTATTGACAACTTTTTAGGGTTATCGAGTTCGTGATTGAATGCTGGCTTTTATGAACGCTTAAGTGTGCTATGATATATCCCTGTGTCATTTAATAATTTCAAATTACAAAGATCTAGTATATATAATAATTATTTGACCACGCGATCGTTTGATGAGACCCTAAAGTGGTTTTAACTATCCGCGTAAAAATCTTTTAACAAGTTAGGGAATTTTTTCTTCAAGCTTTAGGATATGTCCTCTTAGCGATAAGTATTCAAGACTTTTCCTGGGATTATCGAACTATGAATCGCTTCTATCCTGCAGCAAATCGGATTATCGTCATATGTACTGCGTTTTCGAATACGTACATATATATACCTGCATATATATCATGTTCGAAATCGTAATCTACGTATAGTGTGTCATATTCTACGCGTAATTAATCAGCCACGGATAACAAAATTTAAGTAAAGAAGTAATAAATTTTAAAAATTTGAGATGTTATATAACGGCGCGCTTTAGATATAAATAAATGAAATTAAAAGCTTCTCAATTTGCATACTACAAAAATAACATGTTTTAACAAATATTATTTCAATCCATTTGTATAATGTTAAGGAACTTTATAAAGGCATTTAACAAACTTTTGCACATATATGTAATTATATTAAAATTTAGAGCAACGTTAAGGAGTGTTTCTGAATGATTTGGAGTTAAGCCGGTTTCTATATCTCCTTGTAAATAACACGAGAAGCAAGTTACTCTCTTCTTTGTCCTAGAAATGGAAAATTGGAGTAGCTTCTCATTCACCTTTCTTAACTTTTTCAATTCTTCTATCCCATGTTCTTTCGATCTTATTGTTGTTTCGTCTCGTATCTTTCACGTTGAACTCGAGACAACTACACCTGGAATTCAATGTACGACAGCGGTGTTTTGTAAGATTGGTAAAGTGATTCCATTTTGTAATATTGAAAGTTTTAAGAATCAGACATGTAAAGAGATCATATAATCAGGTACATGACTGTCTTTTACGTTCGTTGTTTCGCTTTCGTAGTAGTATTACACAAACTAAAAGTGTTTCAGGATTTAACAATATAATATGATTGAAAATATAATCCATTTATTATAATTTATTCCTGCTATCTGAATTTGTGCTGTAAATTATATATGGGGCATTCTTTCTCAAATCAGCCACCCGCCTGCGCATTTTATTTTTAAAGATAAAATTTTTTTCGAAGCGTCAAAATTTCCGCCTAAACCTCAATTTTTTGATGCCGTATGGTGTTTTTTATTTCCTTCTTATG
>NW_017295590.1:67358-72571 GCF_001594075.2 Trachymyrmex cornetzi
TCACACCCATAAGAAGGAAATAAAAAACACCATACGGCATCAAAAAATTGAGGTTTAGGCGGAAATTCTGACGCTTCGAAAAAAATTTTATCTTTAAAAATAAAATGAGCAGGGGGGTGGCTGATTTGAGAAAGAATGCCCCATATAATGAATACGTAATAATACTTTTTGATATAATGATAAAATTTTTCAAATTTATGTTTCTTTTATTTATGAAATTTTATGTAAAAAGAGCATCATTTAATAATTGGCATATTTTCTCAATTATATATGTGCTATGTAAAGATCACGCTGTAACGAATAGGTTATGGAAATGTGGAAATAATTAACGTACAGAAATGCAGTAATTTGTATTCATTATAATGATATGATTAAGCGTGCGTGTTGGAACTAACACCTAATTAAACGCATTTGATTCGCTTTCATTAAAGCCTGGTAATATGTATAGTCACGACAAAAGGATTCGTTTTCTGCTATTGCTCAGGAAAGTAAGAAAAGCGCGATAATTCTAAATTATAATAAAAATAATTTCGTTGCAATTTTCTTTTTGAAAGTACGGTAAATAAGAATGATATAAAAAAATGTAGATTATAGGTATAACAATAGATACAGGCGCCAAAAAAATATTGCACAACTTTTAACTATTAAAGATATACGTTCGTATATCTGTAGAAATTCTATATATTTTTATTTTTTTAAAGAAAGAACTACTATTTTATCCTACAGCTATTTCTGATACGTTCTGCTTTTATTTTTGATCGTACGGCGAATCGCTGTAGTAAATCAAAGTATATGCTAATCCGAGGATAGTACACTGTGACGTTTCACTTTAAGTTTAGAATCGATTGGTGAATCCATCGAGCAGCTTGCCGACAGCAGTCGAATATAGGACGAAAGTGTCAATGCTAAAAGTTCGAAAGCGGGCCATGGGTATACAGATTTCGCTTGGATGCGCTTCTTATTGATACGCCCGATGCAGCTTTGAACGGTTAAGCCGGTGCGCTTGGACGATCCGCGGTTGTACTTGTTTGAAATCCGTTGTTCTTAGTTCGCGAACCGTCCCTAGCAGGTTGCATGTTTGAAATCTGGTTGGTCTCTCTGAAGGTGCCACGAGCGGCCCTTGTGGTTTCGCCAGGCGGCCATGAGCCGCAAAACCGACTGTACGTGGCACAGGTCGAACGAATTTTGCACAAGTTTGTTCTGAAAAGTTGTTTTCCGGGCTGAGCGGCTTAGGGGTTCGTTCTTTCTTTCGGGCGCGAGAGATCTCTCCCGCATAATCAAACTTTAGTAAACCTCTTTTCATATATTGAAGCGTCTTTGCAAAGTTACACGTTTTAAAATTTTTGCGAATTTCTATTAATTAGTAAGATTGGAAAAGCAGAAAATCTTGTTTAACGAAGATCGCAAGTTTTTGAGATTTTTATTTGAAGGAATTAAAATTCAGATAGAGTACGGCAAGTTGATAGGCAAGTTATCTTTAATGTCATTTTGACGCCAAGATGACGACAAATAACGTCAGCTTGTTTTCTGGAAAAACAAAACATTTAGAAGTTGAAAACACAGTTAAAATTGAAATATCAGAAAATATAAACCTTAAACATATATAAAGATTTGAAAAAATTTAAAAGGTTAATGTATTTTAGTGTGCAGCGATACACTTGAATGTATCAAAAGATTTTAAATGAGACTTATTAAACAGTGTACATAGATTGAGATGATGGCGTTGGTAAAATTATGGAAATGTATATCTATTGCAGAGTGTAAATCTCGTGTGGAGCGTGAACGTTGGGCGATAAGGAAGCGGATATAGTGGTCGTTGGAGAGTTCTGGATGGGTTTAGGTTTGTGTTATTATAGCATGAGATGCCAAATCCAGTTGTTTCCGAGTTCTACAGCAACTGTCGAATACGATAATCACTCGAAGGGTATATTTATCTCTCTGAAATGTATGTTAACTTAGGAATAGCATCGTGGAGAATGCAAATTAACTTTACGGTTCGTTTGTTAAAAAGATAATTGTGATGTCTCTTAAATATATAGTACGGTTTAATATTTCGTTCTTCTATTTCTATATCACTTGCCATATTTTCTTTTGCAATTTGCGAAGCATAAATGTTTCAACAAATATATATATATATATGTTTATTTATTTATATTTAAATCTATTTCTTGCAGCGCTGCAGCGTGTGTTTATATGACAATTTTTTTTATTGTGTTTAAAACACTCTCGCTGATATAAGTTTACGGGGTATTAAAGAGCCAACCGCAGTACTTGTTGCGTAAAATTATTTTATATATTCTAAAAAAAATTACATGATGCAATTTAATCGCGAATTTGATTAGGATAATGTTAAAATATTAGATGAAGAACCTTTTTACAGAAAATTATTAACTTCTGAAATGCTCAATATTAAAAAATAAATTAACGGTTTCAATCTACAAACAGACACAGAGGGTCTTCATAAAGCATACATATACAGATAATCAACAGCGTTTGACTTTGCAGTATCACCATTTATTCAATCAGTGTTTGTCCGTCATCGTGTTCACTTAATTCATTATAATTTCTTTAATTTATTTTAATATTTTTATCCTCTGACTACGGACATATTTTCTCATTATACAATTTTACCATTTTGACATTATTTTTATTATTTTATTTTATTTATTGTATTAAATTTATGTGTTTGGTTATTACACTGATTGACTTAAAGTCTTTTTATTGTACATGTCCGTTATGTTTAACCGACCGAAAACTATCCACGATCAGTAAGTTTTTACCAGAATAATCTGCTAAGTATTTGAAAGAAAAAGAACTATCTTAAATTACTATTTGTCAGCTTATTTAGATTCCACACAGTCTTCCAACCGTTATGCGAGCAGCTACAATTATTTTGGAAACAGCTTACCAAAAAACGTTCTACTTTGAGAAGATGAGTTTCATCTGTAATTACATTTATTATATTTTTGAAGAGGGCTCGAACAAGTAGCCGAAACATGTCAAGACTTCGATTTTAAGACAATAGATTTGAATATCAAATTCATGTAATTTTGTTTAGGATATATAAAATAATTTTACGCAACAAGTACTGCGGTTGGCTCTTTAATACCCTGTAAACTTATATTATTGTAATTGTTATTATTTAGAGCTCTTTATTATTGTATTAATATTTTAAAAGATTTTCTATTTTTAAAATTATCATTTTGACAGCTTATTACTATATTTGAAGATATATTTTTTGCACATTTGTGTATTGTATATACTTAGGGGATTTTTCTTCTGAGAAGTACTAAAGTACAGTAGATTTTTTTTTACTTTTATTTTAAGTAATTTTATTCCTGCAACATTTTAGGAACATAAACTGGGTGCTATTAAATATTGCACTAATGTATATGATTACTAATGAGTGGAGACCGTAGCGTCCGGTTTAATTATTTTCTTGAAACTTTAGAATAGTAATTAGCAACTGGAATTAAGCCAACCTTTAATCTGAAATTTCTTGTTTAAAAGTTTGTAAACTTTTATTTATTCGTCCACGATATTATATGCTGCATTCTGCATTACATATTACGATATTCTTTTCAATGTGATACAAATATTTAATTTATAATAATAATAATAATAATAGTAATAGTAGTAGTAGTAGTGGCAGTAATAATAATAATATAGTATTTATGTCTTAGATTCTTACTATTAATACTGGATAAAAAATACTGCTAAATTTATGTTATTATTAAAACCTTTCAAGACTTTTTATTTATAAATTACGACAGTATGACATGCTCATTGTACGCAATTTATTTTGATTATATAATATAATATATTATAGGACCGTGTATGTGATGACACAAACTATAGAAATCAAAACCTTAAATGGTCTAGCTGGATCTTAATGCTTGTATGATTCTTATGTGAATTTATATACTACGTATGTAGTCCCCAGAAACGCGCGCCGAAATGATCTTTCGGTCTTGAAACGCTAACTCTATTAAACTACCGCAGTAATATCACGAGTTAAATTGACTGGCAATTTAACAAATTTTGATGATTATTCGCATCTTCGAAACGATCTTAATAATGATGAATAACATATTAAAATCTGTAAATAATTAATTCTTATTGCGAAAAATGTTACCTCGGCCGGAAAAAATATTACCTCGAACCCGGATCTCTTGCATACCATGCGAGCGTTCTAAGCCTTCAGACTACTTTAATATTTTCATTATATTCACACAAAACTTATAAATCCGAGGTTGTGTTGAGAGAGCATAAATTATATATGCTTCATTTCAAATTTTGTGAAATTTATTTAATACAATAATTATGACAGTGTAATACTCCATTATAATTGTAGAATATTTTGAACAATATAGATCTTTATTTTATTATTTTTGTTTGCTTTATAATTCTCCATAATTTATTCCTTTTATCATAGAAATTGCAATGTTATAAATTTTATCATTATGAGTGCCATGTGCTCGTTTAATTTTGTTGAATATTTACATGTAAATATCCGTTAATTAATCACATGCATTCTAACTGCAGAATACGTCCTACTTGAACAAAATTTTAATTTTTAATTAGTTTTTATTAAAATTGTTTTATTGAACTTTATTGATACATACCATGTGTAGGATTAATAGATATGATCGGACAGCCTGAAAGAGTATGAAGCAGATGTGTAAATCTACGAGCGGCCGACATATAGCGCTGACCGACATATGTATGTAGGTTGTAAACCGATTATTTGATTTCCGTATCATAATTTAGTCGTTCGTGCAAGCGGCGGAGCTGTTAACTTGCAATGCTTCACGCATGAATTACTAAAGCCTGTTGAAGCGAACTTAGTGTGCGAATGTCCACGACAGGTCTGCACAGGAATTGGTAACTCTGTCTGCAAACAAATATTGAACCACAAGAGGAAAGTCGCCGATACTGACATAGGTCTCCTAAAGTGATACCCCCTTATTTCTCAGAAACTAACTATTGCACTTTATTAATACTAATAAAATCATGATCTGTTTAGCTAATTAAAGAAGTACAAACTCATAATTCGTATGTTTGTGGCTTGTTTCTATATCAAATCAACTAAAAACGAATTCTACGAAAATAAAATTTTTACGATTTTCTTTTGCAAATTGTGAGGTTTAAATAATAGTGACTATATTATTGATAATATTACGTCATTTTAAATACTTGTAGTTTCCGAAATA
>NW_017295590.1:72791-77369 GCF_001594075.2 Trachymyrmex cornetzi
CTTGCTGAACAGCATAAAATAAATATGCATATAATTCAATAAAAATGTTTTACAACGAAGTAAAATGATTCTGAAAAATCTTATATACATTCACTTATAGGTACTTTATACAGATAATTCCTGTAAAAGAAAAAGAATACGTAGCATTCCTGCCTACTGTGTCAGTTTTGGAGCCCATTTTGTCAGACGCTTATTTTTGCATAACTTATGAAAAACTTAATTATTGCAAAATTCCTAACAGTATTATAAAAATTGCTTATACTATCTGATAGAAGACACTTTTCACCTCGTATTTATGTTTTTGAAGTAGTATTTTTACCTTTTGTTTAAGAAATATTGTCTAAAAACAAAGTGGTATATCGGTATCGGTGACCTTCCTCTATTATGCATTGATCGATCATGCTATCCGTCAAGCGAGATATGGTTCTTTCGCCAAAGTATCGCGTTCAAGGGCACATAAGATTTTTGCAAGTTACGCAGCTGATATCTTTATATAATACCTTTTTATATAATAATGTTTTCATATATTTCATTAAACTCTATCATATAGGATAAAATTTACGAAATTTGAATTATAGCACAATCTCTGAAAATATAGAACTTCGTGTGTGTAAATTTTATATGAATGTAATTAAAACAAATTATCTTTAATACACATGTATAATTTTTATCCTCTCAATACGCAACGTAGTCGTATTTTCTTCTGGATATTTTATTCTTTTAAGTATATTGTTAATGGGAAAAATATATATACATAATTTATTATAATATTGTTCAAAGTCCCGCAAATATATATTTGCATCATGATAATTGTAACATATAATATTTAAATCGATTCTGACTTTCTCATGGGAAATTATTATACACGCTGTGTTATGTATTGGGACATGTTATGTCTCTTATAATTGTACTTCGCTCATTTGTACCTACCTGATATGTATATGTTTATACATTTGCTCTATGAACACTTAATTACGTGTTAAAGCTTTAGACATAACGAATATGAAATATAATATCATGGCTTTTTATCACGCATCTTTTAGAAAACATGCTCGACTGATTGTTATTTAACGTAGGTATCATTCGATATCGTATATTTTGGGAATAATGGTTTTGTTCTAGAGTTTAATAAATTAAACTAATTTATAATTTTAATTTAATACCAAAAAGGATATGCAACGTGTATCGAATTTTGTATTTTTACAGTACCATTATTATTAAATAACTTATAACTTGTATCAGATATGAATTATATTATTATCAAATAATTATTATATTTAATCAATTTTATATACAATTAGAGAAGAAAGAAGTTAATGCATAAACATTAATTTAATAAAAATCAAGAACAAAAGCCGAAATTAATTTTCTTTGAGATGAATGTTGTGATATGAATAGTGCAATTTCCGCATTTTATCTACTGACATTTTATCAGAAATCTGCGACTTAACATTTTTTCTTTTGAGATGAAAAAGGGATGCTCTGCTTATGACAGTACAACTAACATTGCAATCGCGTAAGAAATTTTTTATGTATATGATTTGAGGGATTTTTAGGTACCTACTTCTGAATAAATAATTATTTATTATTTTAGTATATCTGTAAGTATTGATAAAAAATTCCATTTTTGTCCATGAATATGGTTTTTTGAATAGTTTTTTTTTTATAAAATGTATATATTATAATTATCCGTAATTGCCGGTAGTGGAACACTTAAGCAGAAAAAGCATGTATGCCATGACGAGTCTTATCATCGCGCGACGCATCCTTACCAGTTCATTATACTTGTAGAGTATGCACTTGTGAAGTGTGTGCTTTGCATACAAAACATTCGTAATGCTCAAGGCCGTAGTTCGCTGTGCCTTACGAGAACCACCTCACGGCCCCAGGTGTCGTGTTTCAGTAGACCTTTATGCATGATACACTTGTTTCCGACTAGAAGCGCCTCAGAATACCATCCTTGTAACCACAAAGTTAACGTATTCATATATTGTATTTTTAGGCTGGTGTGAAGAACCGACCGTTTTCACAGCCATTTCTTTTTCTCCTGTTCCCGTATTCTCTTTTCCGCAATTTCATGATAAATTGAATGAAAGTTATTACACGTCATAGTTAAAAAAATTGTTTATATACGGAAATTCAAAAATTAAACATACTTTTTCTTAATTTTTTTTACATAAAATGTATTACAATTAGATGTTCCATTCTTGGCTATAAATATAAAGCGTCCCCAATTGATTTAAACGTACCATATCTGTCGAAAATTAATTAAAAAATAATTTTATTAAAAATAATATTTATTTTTATAACAATTTAATATTTTGTTAGTTCTCTTTTAACTTTTATTACTGTCTTTTCCAAGAAAATGCAAAAAATTGAAGATGTTTTATTCTTATGGCCAAGGCTGTATAAATTGAAAATATTACAATTAGATACAAATTAAAAAGAAAAAAGGCTCTATAATAGAAATAGGTCAGTAAATAAAATATCAATTAGAGTCGGACACAAGATGAATGCGTGTAAATAAATTTATTCACGTGATACAATAATTATAAATGTTTCGATTCAACGTTTCGGATCTATCTCAATATATATATACAAATATATAATACAAAATATAATATATAATACAAAAATTCAAATATATAATACAAAACACTCAATATATAATACAAAAAAAATTAAGTTAAGTATTCATCATATAAATTAAAACGCAAAAATTAAGCAGGAGAATAATATTCTGCGGCGAGATATGATATTGTGTAAAATATATTTGTGTAAAATGTGTTACGTTCAAACGCATGTTCGTTGTAATTTCCAAATTAACTGAGAGAATTTGAATGCATCTTACGTGGGGTAAATTGGAAAAATTTTAAAAGCACGTATCACAACGAACCCAAAAATCACATTAATTTGATCCGAATTCTTCACGACTCAGCATTCGATTGTTATGGCACACAGACTTGAATTCTCTCATGACTTTGATTGGAAGAATGTAAAAATTTTAGATGAAGAAAAATTCTTACACAAAAGATAGACGTCAGAAATGATTTTTATATAAAAAAATAAATAAATGGTTTGAATAGTAAAAATGACATGGAATCTCTTCATCTAATATATTCAAATTTATTTACAAGTACTTGATGCATTTTTCTCTTTGTTATTTTTTGATTAGGGTAACTCCGATATATACGCCGCACCTATCAAAAATTAATTTATTAAGTATTATTTATTATGTTTATAGTAAACGAATTGTATCAGTAAAAACTTTGTATTATCTACTACTATGAAAAAAATATTAGAAATACGAAATATTTATTTTTTATATTAAAAAATAAACTTTTTGAAACCCTTACATTTTTGCCGTATATCCCATAGGGGTGGGATATATGGCTACTTATAGGGGGAGGGGGGGGCTAATGAAAAATTTACAAATAATGCATATAAATAAAACGTACAATAACACAATAACTTATAAAATGCATTTATAAAGTTTTATTAAGGGATAAGAGTGGTATAAATATGTATATGAAGTAATAAATAATAATTACAATCTTCCAACATATATTACAAGTGTTATGACATAATACATATAATCCGTTTATTGCATTTAGTGCACTGAATTCAATCTGCGCACTTCGTATGCTTTGCATAAATTCCGCTCGCTAAAAATATCGTATATTCCAAACAGGTGGGATATACAAAACAATAAACTAAACAAAGAATACGAGAGCAAAGTACTTTTATTTTGCTACACAACATGCTTTACTATTCCACTACATGTATATAAAACGAAATAACCACTAAGTCTTTTACACGCCCTATAGTAATCATTTTATGTAAATTATAATTTTTGATGGCGTTACTTATTACAGTGACAAATCGATTCAACTCACAATAATTTTATTAATATTGATAGTAAGAAGCTGATATCAGAACACAATATTAATATAACATAAATGCAAGTAACAGAGTAGTTGCGGGAAAATTACCTCCACTCTTATTTTTTCTGACTTCTGCGGCATAAATCCTAGCGCGGCGTATTGCCGGAGTTACCCTGTACAATATACTTTGGTTTTCGATTCGATCACTTTTACATGAGCTCGATCATGCAACTCGTTATGTTTACTAAATAATTTGCCTAGACATTTGTCATGTAAGTCAGAAAATTATTAATTTCTAGTTACTTTTAAATATTTGTTTATTATTTGAATTTATTTAAATTCCGTCAGTTTTAACTTGAAAATTACAATGAACATACGTTTGGACATAACACATTTTACACAAGTATATTTTACACAACTTATCTCAGCACACTAAGAATATTCTTCTCCGGTTTAATTTTCGCGTTTTAATTTATATGACGAATGTTTAACTTAATTTTTTTTGTTATATTAAAAAGGATTTAAAACGTTGGATCTCAAAACGTCTATAATGATTGAATTATTTAAATAAATTTATTTACACGCGTTCATCTCTGACACTTATTAGCATTTTATTTATTGATTACAATGAGAGAGAGAGATAGAGAGAGAGAGAGAGAGAGAGAGAGAGAGAGAGAGAGAGAGAGAGAGAGAG